>NC_057805.1:179750956-180006002 GCF_018294505.1 Triticum aestivum | reverse complement strand
ATCGACCGGCTTCAGTTAGCAGCAGTACCGAAGGAATCGCTCGATCGGGTTCAGTTAACAGCCATCGATCGATCGCTCGGGTTCAGTAACGTGTAGCCTGCAGTGCAATCGCTCGGGTTCAGTCAGAGCCCAATGCCTCGCTCGAGTTCAGTTAGAGCCAACGCCTCGCACACACGCGCGTATGTGTACGAGAGAAACGCGCATCGCTCGGCCCCCGACCTCCCATCGTAACCGGGAACTCCCCGAAATTTGCCTCCCCCTCGCTTCTACCATGGTTTTTCCCGTCATGGACGGCCCAAAGAATGTCATGCAGCTGCGTCTCCGGCCCGCCTAGGACGAAAAGCCCATTTTCTGTCATGATTTTTTGTCATAGAAGTAGGAGCCCATCACATCTATGATGATACCGGGTTTTGTCACAATTATTGTCATAGAAGTGTCATATGTATGACAAAATTTTATTTCGTTCGGCCCAAAATGTCACGGATGTGTCTTTTTTTGTTGTGCTTGTGACGCCCCAAGACTGACGCTCCAGAAGTCTTCCAGCTATTTTGTTGTCGCCGTGTGTTTTATTTTTTGTTTGTCGCATTCATCATGACATCATACGCATTGCATCCGCATGTTTCCATAAAACTTGTAGTTGTTCGTAGTTGCCGCTTCTCCTTGTCTCCATGGCATGTCGTCAGACCGTTTGTCTTCCTTGACAATTCTCAGTCCAACCACACACTTGACCTCGTCCGCCTAACTCCACTTTGCACAGTGCATAGACCCCTCTCGCGCGTCCGAAACTCCCCCGAACCCGGCATGGGCAGTCGTCACCGATGGGTCCAGATCATCCCCAAACATCTCCAAAAATATCTTTGTTTCTTCATTGGACTCCCCTAACCTTTTATTCTCGATCGTCCGATCGCGATCCGATGATCAAATTTGTTCCAAACCCCCTCTAGGCCATATGCTATTTATAGCAGATGACCCCCTAACCAAATCTGCCCCAACCCTAAATTCTAGGGGATTTATCCCTGCCGCCGCCGCCGCACTATCTCCCACCTCGGGATCCATCCCCATCCAATCAGTGGTTGCGCCCCCGATGCAAATCCCCTCGGCCTCCACTCGCTGCCAACCAGCACGCCTCGTTGCCGTCCAGAGCAACCTCGTCCCCGCATCCCCGAGCTCCCTCACATGGCGGCCTCGCGCCCGAGCTCTTCATCAGCCTCGCGTCTCCAGAGTCAAGCCGCCGGCCGCCCGAGGCCCGTGCGCCTCTGCCTCGAGGCCCTCCTCATCCCCAACCAGCGTCACCTCCGGCCTCCATCCGCCTTCAACCGCCTGCTTCGTGCGCCTGCGCCCGCGAGCGTCCGAGGCCGCAGCCACCTCCTCGTCCAGGACCACCTCCCCGCGCCGGCGAGCGCCCCCGCCGGAGCTGCTCCATTCCTTGCCCGAACCTGCAGGCCGTCCTCACTGCCCTGCCCCTTTTCGCTCCTTCGCTGAAGCTCTCTGTCTCACTGGACTCCCTCTCTTTTCTCTTTAACAACGACGCCGCCATCTTCTTCCCGGAGGACCTCGACGAGAACGCCGCCCGCGGTACCCCGATCTTCCCCGGCGCGACCCCGTTCCGCTCACGCCCCTGCGCCATGCTGCCATGCCCCACCGCTGCCGGCGGACGCGTCCCGCTCGTCCCGGACCTCCCCTGCTTGCCAAGTCCACCGCCGACGCCTTGCCACCCTCGCCCTCGCCCAGTTCCGGGACCCTCGCGTCAAGTCTGCCGCCTGTTGCCGTCTTCCCTGCGAACCTCGCGCGACCCCCTGCCTCGTCCTCGTCCGCGAGCGACCGAAGCCGCGCCCAGCGCCTGCTTGGTCAGCTCCAAGTTCCGCTCCGTTGACCGCTCCCCACCTGCATTGCGTGGCCCAGCGCCTCCCGCCTGGCCTCGATTTGGGCCCCAGCCCATGGGTGAGCAGCCCCTCCAGCGCCTCTCCTGTACACTATCGGGCCAGCCAGATTCGGCCCGGGTACGTTTTTTTTCCAGATCTGCGAATTTCTTAATTATCCAGAGACTGACAGTTTTATAGAAAACCCTCTCCATTCATGCATATCATAACTCAACAACCATGCATCAAATTAAAATGTTTTCAACATGTAAAATGCTTAGAATTTCATCTAGTTTCATATTATGCTGCTTTCATCCATGTTAAAATGTTTAACTTGCTGTTTGCATTAATTTGCATAAATGTCATGCTAAAATGGTTTATTTCATAACTAATTAACCGTAGCTCCATTTTAAATAAACTTTATAGGTAAATGGGGTGGAAAAATGCATAGATTAACATAGCGGCATTACTTTGCATGTTTAACAAATCTAAAATTGTGTATAGGGCAGAACAGTAGCAAATTTGAAATATGCATATGAGGATTTTCCGGAATTGTTGTTTATTGTTTCCGGCCTCATTTAAACTTGCCTAAATAGATAGTTTATATATGTTTTCCCCCCTTGCCATGTTTAATAACATTTAATATTGTTGGGTACATAAACGAGAGCGAACTAAATAACTTGAATGTGGTGTTTCGTCAATATGCAACTCGTTGCATACTGAGCTCCACTTAACTTGTAGTATTGTTCGTTGCACTTTGTCATGCCGTGCCTCATTAAACCAGACATGCATCATGCCATGTTGATGTGATGGGTGTTTACCATGATGTTTCCTTCTTTCCGGTTGCGCTTCTCCTTGATAGTTCCGGTTACGTTGCGATTGTGAGGATCCGTTCGACTACGTTGGTTCGTCTTGTTCATGGATTCGATCTTCTTCCTAGCAGGATTTCAGGCAAGATGACCATTACCCTCGATATCACTGCTATCTTTGCTTGCTAGTTGTTTGTTCTACCGCTATGTCGCGCTACCTACCACTTGTTTATCATGCCTCCCATATTGCCATGTAAAGCCGCTAACCCACCTTCCTAGCAAACCGTTGTTTGGCTATGTTACCGCTTCGCTCAGCCCCTCTTATAGCGTTGTTAGTTGCAGGTGAAGTTGAAGATTCCTCCATGTTGGAACATGATTATGTTGGCATATCACAATATCTCTTATTTAATTAATGCATCTATCTATTTGGCAAAGGGTGGAAGGCTTGGCCTTTTGCTCGATGTTTTGTTCCACTCTTGCCGCCCTAGTTTCCGTCATACCGGTGTTATGTTCCTTGATTTTGCGTTCCTTACGCGGTTGGGGTTATGGGACCCCCTTGACAGTTCGCTTTGAATAAAACTCCTCCAGCAAGGCCCAACCTTGGTTTTAACATTTGCCTAACAACCTAACCTTTTTCCCTAGGGAGTTGCAAACCCGAGGGTCATCTTTATTTAACCCCCCGGGCTAGTCGGCACAGTCGGGCGGTCTTGCTGGTCTTGTTTTACCATTGTCGAAATGTTTTGTATCCGGGATTTCGAGTCTGATCGGGTTGTTCCAGGAGAAGGAATATCCTTCGTTGATCGTGAGAGCTTGTGATGGGCCAAGTTGGGACACCCCTGCAGGGTATAAACTTTCAAGAGCCGTGCCCGCGGTTATGTGGCAAATGGGAATTTGTTAATATCGGTTGTAGAGAACTTGACACTTGACTTAATTAAAATGAATTAACCGCGTATGTAGCCATGATTGTCTCTTTTTGGCGGAGTCCAGAAAGTGAACACAGGTTGGGTTATGTATGAACGTAAGTAGTTCAGGATCACTTCTAGCTTACGACTATTGCGTAGTTTCTCGTCTTACTCTTGTACTCGTATGTTAGCCACCATATTTGCTTAGCGCTTGCTGCAACTCCACCTCATTACCACGTCCTACCCATAAGCTTAAATAGTCTTGATCTCACGGGTTTTGAGATTGCTGAGTCCTCGTGGCTCATAGATACTACCAAAACAGTTGCAGGTGCCGATGATACCAGTGCAGGTGAAGCTACCAAACTCAAGTGGGAGTTCGACGAGGACCTTGGCCATTACTACGTGTCTTTTCCTGATGATCAGTAGTGGTGCCTAGTTGGGACGATCGGGGATCTAGCATTTGGGGTTATCTTCTTTTCATTTGGATTTGTCCGTAGTCAGACTATGTGTGTACTCTGAATGATGTATGAATTAATTGATCATTGTGTGAAGTGGCGATTGTAAGCCAACACTATTTATCCCTTTCTTGTGCATTACATGGGATTGTGTGAAGATGACCCTTCTTGCGACAAAACCACAATGCGGTTATGCCTCTAAGTCGTGCCTCGACACGTGGGAGATATAGCCGCATCGTGGGCGTTACAAGTTGGTATCAGAGCTATCCCCGACTTAGGTGCCCCCTGCTTGATTGAATCGCTAACGTTGTTGAGTCTAGAACAAAAATGTTTTGAGTCTTAGGATTATATATATCGGAGAGTAGGATTCTTTTTACTCCTTAGTCCCCTTCATCGCTCTGGTGAGGCCTCCTGACGTAGATGTTTTGGCTTTCCTCTCCTCAAATTTGAAGAACTTTTTTTAGGATCGCGCGGGTCTCTTGGGATCGTTCTGATATTCTTGTGATGAGAACATTGTTCTTGGTGCCTCCTGACATTTAGGGGTTGTGGCAGTGTCTCGGGGAGTTGAGCTCTGAGGTGTTGTCATCACAATTTTATCGTTGCAGTTCTGGAATACCTGAGTTCGCCGACATCGAAAATATCTTTTATGCAATTGTTGGTGAGATAACCTCGATGCACCCAGTACTGGGGCGGGAGTTTGGTAGTATTGCCATAGCTCGTATAACGGATGCTTTTCGAAGGTTGAGGTACACGATTTCCGGAGTTTTCTTGGTTATGTGTTGATGGATGGATACAATTGGATGTAGGGATTGTTTAGTTGGGTGAGATATATTGCTTCCCCTGTATCCCCAACACCAGATTGCATAACCAGAAAGTTCAGGAGTTTATAGGTGGGAATTCAAGTAGCTCTAGTTATTCTTCCCGCAGATATTTGGTATGTGATTGGGCGATCCTTACCATTTATTTGTTCCAGTTGTACCTTGTTATTTCATTCATCAATCTCTTATCAAGTGGCTTCTCACCTTAATGGTCGTGTAATGCTAACTTTGGAATTCATTCGTTCAATACTTTGTTTTGTTTTGGAGTTGTGGTATTCGAGTTGCTTCAATGTCAAGTGTTGATTCCATACCTTTCCCAAGCGGTGTTCTCATATTTCTGTGTGAATACTGATCCTTTTTGATCATCGAGGTTGTCATATTAATTCTTTTCTAACAGGCGTGCTTCTCTCCAGGCTAATCCTATCATTTTCCCATTCGTGAGATCAATTCTAAGTTTTCTCAATGGTATCCATTCCATCTGCCCCAAGTTGCCTTTGTTTTCCTGCCCTCCCACCCTTTTTCTTCAAGGACTCAGATTTCTTAATCAAGTATCCTTTTTATTGATGGGAAGTCTCTCCATTATTTCCGTCAATGTTCTTTTCCAGTGATTCTCAGGAAGATACTAACGGAACTTCAAGTTTATTATTCTTCGTTTTTTTTCTTCTCCGTTGGATTCAATTCAAGCTTTGTCGATCTTATCCTTTCCTTGTTTCAAATGCTTTCCATACCAGTGCACCTTGTAATCCTTCACTTCTTGTTATTCATTTGTTCTGGAGTGCTTAAGATTAGCTCAGAAGATTCAAGTTTCTATTCTTAATCCTTTCAAGCTATTTCGAGGTCTTACCTTATTCAAGCCATTTAATTCCACCAGCGCAATTCCTCTTTTAAATCGTTCAACGGTTTATCTTTTGAGTGGGCCCTAACCCACAGGCCTTTTCCCAGGATCTTATCTGACTCTTCTAATTTTCCCGGAGCCATTCCCAAATTCTTTTCGAAGTTTGACGTAAGAATGAATTTCATCAGTCAGATGTTTTCCAAGATCGACTTCAAATTATTTTCATTGTTGGCTCAACCTCTTTGTTTTTCATTCTCCCGGAGTATCTCGAAATTCATGGTGGTGTCTCTGGTAGTCTTTCTCGGATTGGAAAACCGAAGAGGAGTTCCTCTTTAATCCTTACCCGTTCTTCCAAAGATGCGTAGTTCAAGCTTGATGCCATCCTCTCATAATTGTTTCGATCGTGAGAAATTATTTTCACCCATCCGGAGCAATTCAAGAGTCTTTTCAAATTGATTCTCCATAGCCCATCATCTCAGAATTATTCATTCTCAGCTTTCAGCTCTCGTTCTCGAATTCTTCCGGTGCATCGTTCAAGTATCCTCTAGTCAGCTCGTCATCTATTGGTTCTCATGTATCTAAATTCCCTCAAGTATCTTCGTTTGTTTTCTAATTCTCTCTTTTCTTCGTTCATTTTAAATCCTACCGGTGGATCGTTGAAGACTTTTCTCAAGTTTATGCTATATCTCTCTTAATCCTTTCTACGAGAATAAGTAGGATGCCAAATCCGTTGCTTGTCATCAATTTAAATTGGCGAAGGATACGCATAACGTAATTCTTATTATTGTTTCATCCAAGTGATCTAGTTTCTTCTTTCTAGAGTTGTTCATCATGTCACATTTCTTGGTTCGAGATGCCTCATCTTTTCTTTTCCGGAGTTCCAAGTTTTCCGCATGATCTCGTCGTGAAGTTCCATCTAAATCATTGCAAGGCTTCACCTTGTATTTTCAACTTCTCTTTCTTTTTATCATCCTTTTATTACCGGAGTTCTTCATGGAGGCTCTACATGGTGGTTTGTCAAGGATTCTTTTCATTCTTCAATTGTTCTTCAAGTTTTCTCTCAAAGTTATGATCCGCCAACCTATACTCAAAATTAAACAGGGTGCTCAACACATGTTTTGTTTTGAGGAGTTCAAGTATTCTTCATCTTGCATTCCAAAGTGCAATTTGTTCCACCTTATCTTTCGAGGTGGTGTTATGTCAGTCTTGACAATTGCCTTTCGTGTTTCATGATTCGCAAGTTGTTAAGAATGAGATATCTAAACCCATCATTTTCTCTTCATTCAGGAGATCCTTTGCAACCCATCAATCTGTTCATTGGAGTTATCTTGTGTCATATTTCACCTAAAGCCTTCCCTAAGGAATGTTGTTTTTCTGGTGCTTATCAATGGTCCAAGTTATCTCTCTATCATCTTGGTGGAAGAAATGTTTCATCTCATTGGTGTTATCAATTATATTATTTGTTTTCGTAGTGGCAGAATTTTGCCTCAATTTTGAGAAGTTTTCCATAAGCCCACTACAAGCTTATTCGTTCATTGTTGTTTTTCCAACAACTCCGTTATAACCTTTTTGGAAGGGTGCTTTCCAAGCTCATTTGTGGCAGAAGTTGGCATTTTCTTCTCCATTCTATTATTCCAATGATCTATCTTCTATTCTTTCTTCCGGAGGCATTGTGATGTTGCTCTCTCCACTCATCATCTCGAGTTGAGGATCATGTTCTTTCCTCACTTATCCGTTTAACCGGAGTGGTGCGTCCTCTTTTCATGTTCATTTCAACTTATCATTTTTCCTTCTCTTTTCTACCGCAGTACTGTCCAAATTATGTCATTCTTGTTCCTTGGCTATATAGTTATACCGGTGTGGTTTCATACCCTTTTGGTTCATGAAGCTCTTGTTTCATGATTTTCAACCCACAAGGTTCTCATAATATTCCTTGTTCCTCTTTCCTAACGGAGTGTTTGCAATCCCTTTCATCTCTAGTGTATTCTTTCTTTCAATTTGTTCAACCTTTCAAGGCTCGTTGTTTCACTCGTTTGTCAAATAAGCAACTTTGTTTTACCTCTTCCTCTTCCGCTTCTCTCCGGTGCCATCCTTAGATCTCGGGACGACATCTCATGTAATTGGGGGAGAGTTGTGACGCCCCAAGACCGACGCTCCAGAAGTCTTCCGGCTATTTTGTTGTCGCCGTGTGTTTTATTTTTTGTTTGTCGCATTCATCATTACATCATACGCATTGCATCCGCATGTTTCCACAAAACTCGTAGTCATTCATAGTTGCCGCTTCTCCTTGTCTCCGTGGCATGTCGTCAGACCGTTTGTCTTCCTTGACCATTCTCAGTCCAACCACACACTTGACCTCGTCCGCCTAACCCCTCTTTGCACAGTGCATAGACCCCTCTCGCGCGTACGAAACTCCCCCGAACCCGACCCGGGCAGTCGTCACCGATGGGTCCGGATCATCCCCAAACATCTCCAAAAATATCTTCATTTCTTCATTGGACTCCCCTAACCTTTTATTCTCGATCGTCCGATCGCGATCCGATGATCAAATTTGTTCCAAACCCCCTCTAGGCCATCTGCTATTTATAGCAGATGACCCCCTAACCAAATCTACCCCAACCCTAAATTCTCGGGGATTTATCCCTGCCGCCGCCGCCACACTATCTCCCACCTCGGGATCCATCCCCATCCAATCAGTGGCTGCGCCCCCGGTCCAAATCCCCTCGGCCTCCACTCGCTGCCAACCAGCACGTCTCGTCGCCGTCCAGAGCCACCTCGTCCCCGCATCCCCGAGCTCCCTCACATGGCGGCCTCGCGCCCGAGCTCTTCATCAGCCTCGCGTCACCGGAGTCAAGCCACCGGCCGCCCGAGTCCCGCGCGCCTCTGCCTCGAGGGCCTCCTCGTCCCCAATCAGCGTTGCCTCCGGCCTCCATCCGCCTACAACCGCCTGCTTCGTGCGCCTGCGCCCGCGAGTGTCCGAGGCCGCAGCCACCTCCTCGTCCAGGACCACCTCCCCGCGCCGACGAGTGCCACCGCCGGAGCTGCTCCGTTCCTCGTCCGAACCAGCAGGCCGTCCTCACCGCCCTGCCCCTTTTCTCTCCTTCATTGAAGCTCTCTGTCTCACTGGACTCCCTCTCTTTTCTCTGTAACAGCGACGCCGCCATCTTCTTCTCGGAGGACCTCGACGAGAACGCCGCCCGCGGTACCCCCGATCTTCCCCGGCGCGACCCCGTTCCGCTGACGCCCCTGCGCCATGCTGCCATGCCCCGCCACTGCCGGCGGAAGCGTCCTGCTCATCCCAGACCTCCCCTGCTTCGCCAAGTCCACCGCCGCCGCCTTGCCAGCCTTGCTCGCACCCAGATCCGGGACCCGCGCGTCAAGTCCACCGCCCGCTGCCGTCTTCCCGGCAAACCTCGCGCGACCCCCTGCCTCGTCCTCGTCTGCGAGCGACCGAAGCCACGCCCAGCGCCTGCTTGGTCAGCGCCAAGTTCCGCTCCCGTTGACCGCGGCAAATCCTAAACGGCGCTCCTAGCGCCCGTTACAGTGTTAATGGTACAGGGCGCACCCCCTCTCCCCGATGGGCCAAGCCATGTTCATTTTTCTTCCTTCGTAAACTGCTGCAAAAAATAGGCGGCGAGAAGGATTCGATCCCGCACCGCTGGGTTGCAGTGCACCACTAGCTAACCACACGAGCCAATTGAGTTCTGTGATCATCTGCAACTTTTTTCTTCTATTCTTTCTTTCTTTTCCTTTTCCTTTTCTTTCTTCTTTTATTTATTATTTTCCTATTTACGTTTTCTTTCTTTTATTTATTTATTTTCTAATTTGATAAAAAAAGTTTACCGGATTTATGAACATTTTTTCAAATTCGATGAACTTATTTCAAAATTCATGAACTTTTTTCAAACTTGATGAACTTTTTTCTAATTCGATGATATTTTTTCTAATTTGATGAACTTTTTTTTCAAATCAGTGAACTATTTTTCAAATTCGATGAACTTTTTTAAATCAGATGACCTTTTTTCAAATTCGGTGCTCTTTTTTAAAATTTGATGAACTTTTGTCAAGTTCGATAAACTTTTTTTGAAGTTTGTGAACCTTTTTCAAAACTGGTGAACTTTTTTGGAAGTCGGTGAACTTTTTTCGAAATTCGAAGAACTTTAAAAAAATCGATGAACTGTTTTGAAAATCGATGAACTTTTTCTCAAAATCAATGAACTTTTTGAAATTTTGTGAACTTTTTCAAAAATAGAAAACTTTTTCCTAATTCATAAATTGTTTATAATACATGAACTTTTTTCTAAGTCATGATTGTATTAATATTTTGTTCGGATTGTTTTCCAAAAAAATCATGTTCTTTTCTGAAATGTATGTGCAAGAAATAGTGCAGTAACGTTTTAATTGTTTCTTAATGTATACATTCACTAGCTCGTAGTAGCTCTAGTGGTTAGGAAACATGCGCATGACCTAAACGGCGGTAGCTCGAATCTTCATGGGAGCACATATTTTATCGAACAGAACTGGGTTTTTTTATGTCGAACAAAACCAACTCGTGATAGCACGGCAGAATAGATGGGCCGGCCCACCCAACGAGCGCGTGAGCGCCAGTTTCGTTTGGCGGCGCTAAAAGCACCAGTTAGGAGCTCCCGTTGACCGCTCCCCACTTGCATCGCGTGGCCCAGCGCCTCCTGCCTGGCCTCGATCTGGGCCCCAGCCCATGGGTGAGCAGCCCCTCCACCGCCTCTCCTATACACTATTGGGCCAGCCAGATTTGGCCCGCGTACGTTTTTTTCCAGATCTGCGAATTTCCTAATTATCCAGAGACTGACCGTTTTACAAAAAAACCCTCTCTGTTCATGCATATAATAACTCAACAACCATGCGTCATATTAAAATGTTGTCAACATGTAAAATGCTTAGAATTTCATCTAGTTTCATATTATGCTGCTTTCATCCATGTTAAAATGTTTAACTTGCTGTTTGCATTAATTTGCATAAATGTCATGTTAAAATGGTTTATTTCATAACTAAGTAACCGCAGCTCCATTTTAAATAAACTTTATAGGTAAATGGGGTGGAAAAATGCATAGATTAACATAGCAGCACTACTTTGCATGTTTAACAACTCTAAAATTGTGTATAGGGAAGAACAGTAGCAAATTTGAAATATGCATATGAGGATTTTCCGGAATTGTTGTTTATTGTTTCCGGCCTCATTTAAACTTGCCTAAATAGATAGTTTATATATGTTTTCCCCCTTGCCATGTTTAATAACATTTAATATTGTTGGGTACATAAACGAGAGCAAACTAAATAACTTGAATGTGGTGTTTCGTCAATATGCAAGTCGTTGCATATTGAGCTCCACTTAACTTGTAGTATTGTTTGTTGCACTTTGTTATGCCATGCCTCATTAAACCAGACATGCATCATACTTGATTGTGCATCATGCCATGTTGATGTGATGGGTGTTTACCATGATGTTTCCTTCTTTCCGGTTGCGCTTCTCCTTGATAGTTCCGGTTACGTTGCGATTGCGAGGATCCGTTTGACTACATTGGTTCGTCTAGTTCATGGATTCGATTTTCTTCCTAGCGGGATTTCAGGCAAGATGATCATTACCCTCGATATCACTTCTATATTTGCTTGCTAGCTGTTCGTTCTACCACTATGTCATGCTACCTACCACTTGTTTATCATGCCTCCCATATTGCCATGTCAAGCCTCTAACCCACCTTCCTTGCAAACCGTTGTTTGGCTATGTTACCGCCTCGCTTAGCCCCTCTTATAGCATTGTTTGTTGCAGGTGAAGTTGAAGATTGCTCCATGTTGGAACATGATTATGTTGGAATATCATAATATCTCTTATTTAATTAATGCATCTATATATTTGGCAAAGGGTGGAAGGCTTGGCCTTTTGCTCGGTGTTTTGTTCCACTCATGCCGCCCTAGTTTCCGTCATACCGGTGTTATGTTCCTTGATTTTGCGTTCCTTACACGGTTGGGGTTATGGGACCCTCTTGACAGTTCGCTTTGAATAAAGCTCCTCCAGCAAGGCCCAACCTTGGTTTTAACATTTGCCTAACAACTTAACCTTTTTCCCTAGGGAGTTGCAAACCCGAGGGTCATCTTTATTTAACCCCCCTAGGCCAGTGCTCCTTTGAGTGTTGGTCCGAACCGGGCAACCTGCGGGGCCACCTCGGGGAAACTCGAGGGTTGGTTTTACTCATAGCTTGACCCATCCGGTGTGCTCTGAGAACGAGATATGTGCAGCTCCTATCGGGATTTGTCGGCACAGTCGGGCGGTCTTGCTGGTCTTGTTTTACCATTGTCGAAATGTCTTGTAACTGGGATTTCGAGTCTGATCGGGTTGTTCCGGGAGAAGGAATATCCTTCATTGATCGTGAGAGCTTGTGATGGGCTAAGTTGGGACACCCCTGCAGGGTATAAACTTTCGAGAGCCGTGCCCGCGGTTATGTGGCAGAAGGGAATTTTTTAATATCCGGTTGTAGAGAACTTAACACCTGACTAAATTAAAATGAATCAATCGCGTGTGTAGCCGTGATGGTCTCTTTTCGGCGGAGTCCGGAAAGTGAACGCGGGTTGGGTTATGTATGAACGTAAGTAGTTCGGGATCACTTCTTGATCACTTCTAGCTTACGACCATTGCATAGTTTCTCATCTTACTCTTGCACTCGTATGTTAGCCACCATATTTGCTTAGCGCTTGCTGCAACTCCACCTCATTACCACATCCTACCCATAAGCTTAAATAGTCTTGATCTCGCGGGTTTTGAGATTGCTGAGTCCTCGTGGCTCACATATACTGCCAAAATAGTTGCAGGTGCCGATGATACCAGTGCAGGTGATGCTACCGAACTCAAGTGGGAGTTCGACGAGGACCTTGTCCGTTACTACATGTCTTTTCCTGATGATCAGTAGTGGTGCCCAGTTGGGACGATCGGGGATATAGCATTTGGGGTTATCTTCTTTTCATTTGGATTTATCCGTAGTCAGACTATGTGTGTACTCTGAATGATGTATGAATTAATTGATCATTGTGTGAAGTGGCGATTGTAAGCCAACTCTATTTATCCCTTTCTTGTTCATTACATGGGATTGTGTGAAGATGACCCTTCTTGCGACAAAACCACAATGCGGTTATGCCTCTAAGTCGTGCCTCGACACGTGGGAGATATAGCTGCATCGTGGGTGTTACATACCTTCACTATCAGCGCCACCCTTGATGACAAATAGGAAAGCATGCTCGTTTGCCGGGGAAAATATACAGGGGTATGCATTTTCCCCTGACTCGTGCACGGACAAGTCAAGGTCAAGTCAGAATACAAGGAACCAAGATCTTCAAAGGACCAACGTGCAGATGAGAGGGACCAAGATCAAACCAGAGAAGAAATATACCATCAAGAGCAGGGACTCCTTTGTCGGGCAGGCGAGCTCGGCAAGGGGCGAGGCCACCCCCAGAAGAAGACGTCTAAGACGTCCCGGCAGGGCCTGCCAGGACACACGGAGGCAAAACCACCTCACCAACTACCCCGCCACGACCCACGTCGTCAATCAGTGCGGTGTCAAGCCGCGAAGTGATTAAGTGGCAGCCATTCGCCACATGGCAGCCTCTCCCTACAGGAAATACCTACAGATGACACCCGTCCTGCGACGTGTCAAGCGAGCAGGCATGGAGCTGGCAAGATAGCCCGGCAAGCCTTGCCGGGCAACCAACGATGTGACGTTGAGCGGTGCATTTAATGCACCCTATCAGCCCGCAGAGTTAGGTATGCTAGCACTGTTTGATATCTTATCAGTGCATAATGACTACTTTGCCATTGTGGTAACCCCTTGATCTATAAAAGGAGGCCCATGGAAACAATAGAAAGGGTTAGAATGTTGGATAACTCACACCCCCATAAGTGCGTAGCCACTAACGTCCTGAGGCAACCCTTACCGGGCAAGTTTACTACACTCCACTACCACCTTTCCACCATCAATCCACCAAAGCAGGAGTAGGGTTTTGCGCCTCGCGGCGGCCCAAACCTGGGTAAAAAATGCCTGTGTGATCTCTGCTGTGCTGCCACATGTTCGTCTGCTCTTTGTGCAACGCGATGCCCCCTGCCGAACAAGCAAGGGGCCTTCTGGTCCCATAGGTGGGCGCGGTTTCCCACGACATCTTTGGCGCGCCAGGTAGGGGGATCGCTTGCGCGAACCTGAAGGTGTGTACTGCGCGCTTCGCCCATGGTCGCCCCCTTGAAGCCTCTGGCGCTTGCGGGGCCTACGAAGACACAGAAACAAAGCGGGGCCATCCCCGCGTCACATCGTTGGCCTCCACTCCTCGCCGTAACCACGGCTATGGCGAGGATCGCTGCTGGTGGCAATATGCCCATTTCGGTGGCCCGTACGGCATACCCACCGTTCGGGCGCCGTTCGGAGAAAGGAGACAAGACGCACGGGCACGAGCTCCCTCCTTCTCGTCCATTGCCTTCATTAGTAGTCGATCTGCTTTAGCCCCGGTGTCGTCAATGTCAACGATTACCGCGCGATGCTCGGTTTAGTATTCCCTCTATTTTGGGCAATCCTAAGCAAAGCGTCGGTATGAATCGGTTGGTTGATGCCCCGGCAAGCATACTTCAGCGAGGCTGCCTGCATTGGCATGACCTGTGCGATGGCAGCCACCAGGCTGACTCAAAAGGAAAAGGGAAAACAGGAGGAGGACCAGAGGAGCCCAACACTATACCCCGACAATCGCCAGCCGCACGAAGCACGTGCTGGTCCCTGCCGGGAATAAGAGAGCTGCCTAATCGGTTTTCGATCCTCCGGGCATCGCACTCGCGCCACACACACTCGGACCAGTAGAGGAGAAAGGAAGCTTAAAACAAGAGCTAAGTACATGCTATCACTTCTTGTCGATACATTCCAAACCTTTGCAGCTGTTTATCCCTTGACCTTAACGAGTGTTTGTATCGTGAAAACCTTCATGTGATGGAACCTTGGCTAGTTTCTTTGATCGCACCATCGTCCTGCCCTGAGCCATGCTCGCAGGTTGAGAGGCTGCATTGAGAGCTACCTAGGAAAAACCTACCAGGAGGCATCTATGCCAAGATGACTGTTAAGGGCCGGACCCTTACGACAATCGCGGCAATATGATATCGGCAGGCATCCTGAGCATACATAGGGATTGATTGTACGAACATAAACATATAAGGCTCAAAGGGATAAACACGCATTCAAAATCCAGCTAGGAATATCAGTTTCACGCAAATGCTAGAAATAGAATGACTAAACGCAAAATATATGTCATGTTTCATTACAGGGCAACGCAGAAGCGACAACGGCCCGATACTTGGTCTGATGGCCAGGTGGAGCAGTTCAAGCATGGAGGACCCTATCGGCCTGGGGAGCAGCTTTCTCCCTGGCGGCGGCGATGTCGGCACCCGCTGGCGGCTTCTTGAATCTGTCGTCAAGGTCGAGGTCCGAATGGCGGCAGGCGATATTGCTCAAGACCATGAAGAGGGCGTCACGGGAAAGCTTTCGGGACTCGGTCGCAAAACGCTCAGCCCACCCCTCTTCATGCACCTTCAGCTTCTCGGTCAGTTCGTTGAAGAAGAGTCCCAGCTTGATGCTTGGGACCTCATGCTTGCTGACCGAGAAGATTGGACCGTCCATGCATTTCCACAGCCTGAGCACCAAGATGCTCAGCCATGTCGATCAGGCTCTTGATCCAGAGGTTACCCAGATCAACCTGATTCTTCAGCCTGTCCTCTACATCCTGCCGGAGACACTTGGCGGTGTCCAAATCCTTGGACAACAACTGCTGGCGGGACTCAAGGGACTCCGCCGAACGCTCCAATGTGCCGATCCTCGCCTTCATGTCCGAGATGTTGCCGTGGGCAGCATCAAGACTCTGGGTCTTGGAGGAGAGTTGCGACTGCACGTCTGCCAAGACACAGCGGAACTCTCAATGAAAGCACCAATGTCGGTGTCAGAACCGGCGGATCTCGAGTAGGGGGTCCCGAACTGTGCGTCTAGGATCGATGGTAACAGGAGACGGGGGACACGATGTTTACCCAGGTTCGGGCCCTCTCTATGGAGGTAATACCCTACTTCCTGCTTGATTGATCTTGATGAATATGAGTATTACAAGAGTTGATCTACCACGAGATCATAATGGCTAAACCCTATAAGTCTAGCCTATATGACTATGGTCATGTGTGTCCTTTTCAGACTAATCCCTCTGGTTTATATAGACACCGGGGGGATCTAGGGTTTACATAGAGTCGGTTACAAAAGAAGGAATCTTCATAATCGGTCGCCAAGCTTGCCTTCCACGCCAAGTAGAGTCCAATCCGGACACGGGTACAGTCTTCGGTCTTCATGTCTTCACAGCCGATCAGTCCGGCCCATGGATATCAGGCCGGACTCCCGAGGACCTCTTAGTCCAGGACTCCCTCAGTAGCCCCTGAACCTGGCTTCAATGACGAGCAGTCCGGCACGCAGATTTGTCTTCGGCATTACAAGGCGGGTTCCCCTTTTTCCGAACTTCAAGATAGTCTTCAGATGTATTGATTATATCCGGACTTGTATACACAACTGCAGATGATATAATATTTTATGAGTTCAATCCCCCGACAACCTTTCGGTAATATGGCATCACGCCTACTTCCGCCATTATTTGCGAACCGCTTTAGCTGGCCCGGCGCCCCACGTCTCAAGACGCGGTTTTATTGGCATGTCTTATCCAAGCGGAGATCGTACCTCCCTTTTTTAACAGATTCCTGTCAACCCGGACGTGGGTAACCCAACAGTCGCTTGGGTACAACTGAAGGAAATATGCCCTAGAGGCAATAATAAAGTATTATATATTTCCTTATATCATGATAAATGTTTATTATTCATGCTAGAATTGTATTGACCGGAAACATAATACATGTGTGAATACATAGACAAACAGAGTGTCACTAGTATGCCTCTATTTGACTAGCTCGTTAATCAAAGATGGTTATGTTTCCTAGCCATAGACATGAGTTGTCATTTGATTAACGAGATCACCTCATTAGGAGAATGACGTGATTGACTTGACCCATTCCGTTAGCTTAGCACTAGATCGTTTCGTATGTTGCTATTGCTTTCTTCATGACTTACACATGTTCCTATGACTATGAGATTATGCAACTCCCGTTTACCGGAGGAACACTTTGTGTGCTACCAAACATCACAACGTAAATGGGTGATTAGAAAGGTGCTCTACAGGTGTCTCCAAAGGTACTTGTTGGGATGGCGTATTTCGAGATTAGGATTTGTCACTCCAATTGTCGGAGAGGTATCTCTGGGCCCACTCGGTAATGCACATCACTATAAGCCTTGCAAGCATTGTCACTAATGAGTTAGTTGCGGGATGATGTGTTACGGAACGAGTAAAGAGACTTGCCGGTAACGAGATTGAACTAGGTATCGAGATACCGACGATCAATTCTCGGGCAAGTAACATACCGGTGAAAGGGAACAACGTATGTTGTTATGCGGTCTGACCGGTAAAGATCTTCGTAGAATATGTGGGAGCCAATATGGGCATCCAGGTCCCGCTATTGGTTATTGACCGGAGACGTGTCTCGGTCATGTCTACATAGTTCTCGAACCCGTAGGGTCCGCATGCTTAACGTTACGATGACAGTTTTATTGAGTTTTGATGTACCGAAGGAGTTTGGAGTCCCGGATGAGATTGGGGATATGACGAGGAGTCTCGAAATGGTCGAGACGTAGAAATCGATATATTGGACGACTATATTCGGACTTCGGAAAGGTTCCGAGTGATTCGGGTATTTTTCGGAGTACCGGAGAGTTACGGGAATTCGTATTGGGCCTTAATGGGCCATACGGGAAAGGAGAGAAAGGCCTCAAAAGGTGGCCGCACCCCTCCCCATGGTCTGGTCCGAATTGGACTAGGGAAGGGGGGCGCACCCTTCCTTCTTTCTCCTTCCCCCTTCCCTTCTCCTACTCCCACAAGGAAAGGAGGAGTCCTACTCCCGGTGGGAGTAGGACTCCCCCCTATGGCGCGCCTCTCCCCTTGGCCGGCTGCCTCCCCCTTGCTCCTTTATATACGGGGGCAGGGGGGCACCCCAGAGACACAACAATTGATCCTTGAGATCTCTTAGCCGTGTGCGGTGCTCCCCTCCACCATATTACACCTCGATAATACCGTTGCGGAGCTTAGGCGAAGCCCTGCGTCGGTGGGACATCATCATCGTCACCACGCCGTCATGCTGACGAAACTCTCCCTCAACACTCGGCTGGATCGGAGTTCGAGGGACGTCATCGAGCTGAACGTGTGTAGAACTCGGAGGTGCCGTACGTTCGGTACTTGATCGGTCGGATCGTGAAGACGTACGACTACATCAACCGCGTTGTGATAACGCTTCCGCTGTCGGTCTACGAGGGTACGTGGACAACACTCTTCCCTCTCGTTGCTATGCATCACCATGATCTTGCGTGTGCGTAGGAAAATTTTGAAATTACTACGTTCCCCAACAGTGGCATCCGAGCCTGGTTTTATGCGTTGATGCTATGCACGAGTAGAACACAAGTGAGTTGTGGGCGATATAAGTCATACTGTTTATCAGCATGTCATACTTTAGTTCAGCGGTATTGTGAGATGAAGCGGCCCGGACCGACATTACGCGTACGCTTACGCGAGACTGGTTTCACCGTTGCGAGCACTCGTTGCTTAAAGGTGACCGGCGGGTGTCTCACTTTAGTTGAACCGAGTGTGGCTACGCCCGGTCCTTGCGAAGGTTAAAACAGCACCAACTTGACAAACTATCGTTGTGGTTTTGATGCGTAGGTAAGAACGGTTCTTGCTAAGCCCGTAGCAGCCACGTAAAACATGCAACAACAAAGTAGAGGACGTCTAACTTGTTTTTGCAGGGCATGTTGTGATGTGATATGGTCAAGACATGATGTGATATAATGTGTTGTATGAGATGATCATGTTTTGTAACCGGCAACTGGCAGGAGCCATATGGTTGTCGCTTTATTGTATGAGATGCAATCGCCATGTAATAGTTTTACTTTATCATTAAGCGGTAGCGATAGTCGTAAAAGCAATAAGTTGGCGAGATGTCAACGATGCTACGATGGAGATCAAGGTGTCGCGCCGGTGACGATGGTGATCATGACGGTGCTTCAGAGATGGAGATCACGAGCACGGTGCTTCGGAGATGGAGATCACAAGCACAAGATGATGATGGCCATATCATATCACTTATATTGATTGCATGTGATGTTAATCCTTTATGCATCTTATCTTGCTTTGTTTGACGGTAGCATTATAAGATGATCCTTCACTAAATTATCAAAGTATAAGTGTTCTCCCTGAGTATGCACCGTTGCGAAAGTTCTTCGTGCTGAGACACCACGTGATGATCGGGTGTGATAGGCTCTACGTTCAAATACAACGGGTGCCAAACAGTTGCACACGCGGAATACTCAGGTTAAACTTGACGAGCCTAGCATATAACAGATATGGCCTCGGAACACGGAGACCGAAAGGTCGAGCGTGAATCATATAGTAGATATGATCAACATAGTGATGTTCACCATTGAAACTACTCCATCTCACGTGATGATCGGACATGGTTTAGTTGATATGGATCACGTGATCACTTAGAGGATTAGAGGGATGTCTATCTAAGTGGGAGTTCTTAAGTAATATGATTAATTGAACTTAAATTTATCATGAACTTAGTCCTGATAGTATTTTGCAAAATTATGTTGTAGATCAATAGCTCGCGTTGTTGCTTCCCTATGTTTATTTTGATATGTTCCTAGAGAAAATTATGTTGAAAGATGTTAGTAGCAAAGATGCGGATTGGATCCGTGATCTGAGGATTATCCTCATTGCTGCACAGAAGAATTATGTCCTTAATGCACCGCTAGGTGACAGACCTATTGCAGGAGCAGATGCAAACGTTATGAACGTTTGGCTAGCTCAATATGATGACTACTTGATAGTTTAGTGCAGCATGCTTAACGGCTTAGAATCGGGACTTCAAAGACGTTTTGAACGTCATGGACCATATGAGATGTTCCAGGAGTTGAAGTTTATATTTCAAGCAAATACCCGAGTTGAGAGATATGAAGTCTCCAACAAGTTCTATAGCTAAAAGATGGAGGAGAATCGCTCAACTAGGGAGCATGTGCTCAGATTGTCTGGGTACTACAATCGCTTGAATCAAGTGGGAGTTTATCTTCTAGATAAAATAGTGATTGACAGAATTCTCTAGTCACCACCACCAAGTTAGTAGAACTTCGTGATGAACTATAGTATGCAAGGGATGACGAAAGTAATTCCCGAGCTCTTCGTGATGCTGAAATCGACGAAGGTAGAAATCAATAAAAACATCAAGTGTTGATGGTTGACGAGACCACTTCAAGTGTTGATGGTTGACGAGACCACTAGTTTCAAGAAAAGGGCAAAGGGAAGAAGGGGAACTTCAAAAAGAGCGGCAAGCAAGTTGCTACTCAAGTGAAGAAGCCCAAGTCTGTACCTAAGCCTGAGACTAAGTGCTTGTACTGCAAAGGGACTGGTCAACTGGAAGCGGAACTACGCCAACTATTTGGTGGATAAGAAGGATGGCAAAGTGAACAAAGGTATATTGGATATACATGTTATTGATGTGTAGTTTACTAGTGTTTATAGCAACCCCTCTGTATTTGATACTGGTTCAGTTGCTAAGAGTAGTAACTCGAAACGAGAGTTGCAGAATAAACAGAGACTAGTAAAAGGCGAGGTGACGATGTGTGTTGGAAGTAGTTCCAAGATTGATCATCATCGCACACTCCCTATACTTTCGGGATTAGTGATGAAACTAAATAAGTGTTATTTGGTGTTTGCGTTGAGCATGAATATGATTTGATCATGTTTATTGCAATACGGTTATTCATTTAAATTAGAGAACAATTGTTGTTCTGTTTACATGGATAAAAACCTTTTATGGTCACACACACCAACAAAAATGGTTTGTTGGATCTCGATCGTAGTGATACACATATTCATAATATTGAAGCCAAAAGATGCAAAGTTAATAATGATAGTGCAACTTATTTGTGGCACTGCCGTTTAGGTCATATTGGTGTAAAGCGCATGAAGAAACTCCATACTGATGGGATTTTGGAAACACCTGATTATGAATCACTTGATGCTTGCGAACCGTGCCTCATGGGCAAGATGACTGAAACGCCGTTCTCTGGAACTATGGAGAGAGCAACAGATTTGTTGGAAATCATACATATAGATGTATGTGGTCCGATGAATATTGAGGCTCGTAGCAGGTATCATTATTTTCTGAGCTTCACAGATGATTTGAGCAGATATGGGTATATCTACTTGATGAAACATAAGTCTGAAACATTTGAAAAGTTCAAAGAATTTCAGAGTGAAGTGGAAAATCATCGTGACAATAAAATAAAGTTTCTATGATCTGATCGTAGAGAAGAGTATTTGAGTTACGAGTTTGGCCTTCAGTTAAAACAATGTGAAATAGTTTCACTACTCACGCCACCTGGAACACCACAGCATAATGGTGTGTCCGAACGTCATAACCGTACTTTATTGGATATAGTGCAATCTATGATGTCTCTTACCAATTTACCACTATCGTTTTGGGGTTATGCATTAGAGACAGCTACATTCACGTTAAATAGGGCACCATCAAAATCCGTTGAGACGACATCTTATGAACTGTGGTTTGGCAAGAAACCAAAGTTGTCGTTTCTTAAAGTTTGGGGTTGCGATGCTTATGTGAAAAAGTTTCATCCTGATAAGCTCAAACCCAAATCGGAGAAATGTGTCTTCATAGGATACCCAAAGGAGACAGTTGGGTACACCTTCTATCACAGATCCGAAGGCAAGATATTCGTTGCTAAGAATGGATCCTTTCTAGAGAAGGAGTTTCTCTCGAAAGAAGTGAGTGGGAGGAAAGTAGAACTTGATGAGGTAACTGTACCTGCTCCCTTATTGGAAAGTAGTTCATCACAGAAATCTGTTCCTGTGACTCCTACACCAATTAGTGAGGAAGTTAATGATGTTGATCATGTAACTTCAGATCAAGTTACTACCAAACCTCGTAGGTAAACCAGAGTAAGATCCGCACCAGAGTGGTACGGTAATCCTGTTCTGGAGGTTATGTTACTAGACCATTACGAACCTACGAACTATGAAGAAGCGATGGTGAGCCCAGATTCCGCAAAATGGCTTGAGGCCATGAAATCTGAGATGAGATCCGTGTATGAGAACAAAGTGTGGACTTTGGTTGACTTGCCCGATGATCGGCAAGCAATTGAGAATAAAAGGATCGTCAAGAGGAAGACGGGCGCTGATAGTAGTATCACTATCTACAAAGCTAGAATTGTCGGCAAAAGGTTTTCGACAAGTTCAAGATGTTGACTACGATGAGAGTTTCTCACTCGTATCTATGCTTAAGTCTATCTGAATCATGTTAGCAATTGCCGCATTTTATGAAATATGGCAAATGGATAAAAAAAACTGCATTCCTTAATGGATTTATTAAAGAAGAGTTGTATATGATGCAACCAGGAGGTTTTGTCAATCCTAAAGGTGCTAACAAAATATGCAAGCTCCAGCGATCCATCTATGGACTGGTGCAAGCATCTCGGAGTTGGAATATACACTTTGATAAGTTGATCAAAGGATATAGTTTTATACAGACTTGCGGTGAAGCCTGTATTTACAAGAAAGTGAGTGGGAGCACTACAACATTTCTGATAAGTATATCTGAATGACATATTGTTGATCGGAAATAATGTAGAATTATTCTGTAAAGCATAAAGGAGTGTTTTGAAATGAGTTTTTCAAAGAAAGACCTCGGTGAAGCTGCTTACATATTGAGCATCAAGATCTATAGAGATAGATGAAGACGCTTGATAAGTTTTTTCAATGAGTACATACCTTAACAAGATTTTGAAATAGTTCAAAATAGAACAGTCAAAGAAAGAGTTCTTGCCTGTGTTACAAGGTGTGAAATTGAGTAAAGACTCAAAGCCCGACCACGGCAAAAGATAGAAAGAGAATGAAAGTCATTCCCTATGCCTTGGCCATAGGTTCTATAAAGTATGCCATGCTGTGTACCAAATCTATTGTATACCCTACACTAATTTTGGCAAGGGAGTACAATAGTGATCTAGGAGTAGATCACTGGACAGCGGTCAAAATTATCCTTAGTGGAATAAGGATATGTTTCTCGATTATGGAAGTGACAAAAGGTTCATCATAAAGGGTTACGTCGATGCAAGTTTTGACACTAATCTAGATGACTCTAAGTCTCGGTCTAGATACATATTGAAAGTGGGAGCAATTAGCTAAGAGTAGCTCCGTGCAGAGCATTGTAAACATAGAAATTTTCAAAATACTTACGGATCTGAATGTGACAGACCCGTTGACTTAAATTATCTCACAATCAAAACATGATCACACCTTAGTATTCTTTGGGTGTTAATCACATAGCGAGGTGAACTAGATTATTGACTCTAGTAAACCCTTTGAGTGTTGGTCACATAGAGATGTGAACTATGGGTGTTAATCACATGGTGATGTGAATTATTGATGTTAAATCACATGGCGATGTGAACTAGATTATTGACTCTAGTGCAAGTGGGAGACTGAAGGAAATATGCCCTAGAGGCAATAATAAAGTATTATATATTTCCTTATATCATGATAAATGTTTATTATTCATGCTAGAATTGTATTAACCGGAAACATAATACATGTGTGAATACATAGACAAACAGAGTGTCACTAGTATGCCTCTACTTGACTAGCTCGTTAATCAAAGATGGTTATGTTTCCTAGCCATAGACATGAGTTGTCATTTGATTAACGAGATCACCTCATTAGGAGAATGACGTGATTGACTTGACCCATTCCGTTAGCTTAGCACTCGATCGTTTAGTATGTTGCTATTGCTTTCTTCATGACTTATACATGTTCCTATGACTATGAGATTACGCAACTCCCGTTTACCGGAGGAACACTTTGTGTGCTACCAAACGTCACAACGTAAATGGGTGATTATAAAGGTGCTCTACAGGTGTCTCCAAAGGTACTTGTTGGGTTGGCGTATTTCGAGATTAGGATTTGTCACTCCAATTGTCGGAGAGGTATCTCTGGGCCCACTCGGTAATGCACATCACTATAAGCCTTGCAAGCATTGTGACTAATGAGTTAGTTGCGGGATGATGTGTTACGGAACGAGTAAAGAGACTTGCCGGCAACGAGATTGAACTAGGTATCGAGATACTGACGATCAAATCTCGGGCAAGTAACATACCGGTGACAAAGGGAACAACGTATGTTGTTATGCGGTCTGACCGATAAAGATCTTCGTAGAATATGTGGGAGCCAATATGGGCATCCAGGTCCCACTATTGGTTATTGACCGGAGACGTGTCTCGGTCATGTCTACATAGTTCTCGAACCCGTAGGGTCCGCACGCTTAACGTTACGATGACAGTTTTATTGAGTTTTGATGTACCGAAGGAGTTTGGAGTCCCGGATGAGATCGGGGATATGACGAGGAGTCTCGAAATGGTTGAGACGTAAAAATCGATATATTGGACGACTATATTCGGACTTCGGAAAGGTTCCTAGTGATTCGGGTATTTTTCGGAGTACCGGAGAGTTACGGGAATTCGTATTGGGCCTTAATGGGCCATACGGGAAAGGAGAGAAAGGCCTCAAAAGGTGGCCGCACCCCTCCCCATGGTCTGGTCCGAATTGGACTAGGGAAGGGGGGCGCACCCTTCCTTCTTTCTCCTTCCCCCTTCCCTTCTCCTACTCCCACAAGGAAAGGAGGAGTCCTACTCCCGGTGGGAGTAGGACTCCCCCCTATGGCGCGCCTCTCCCCTTGGCCGGCTGCCTCCCCCTTGCTCCTTTATATACGGGGGCAGGGGGGCACCCCAGAGACACAACAATTGATCCTTGAGATCTCTTAGCCGTGTGCGGTGCCCCCCTCCACCATATTACACCTCGATAATACCGTTGCGGAGCTTAGGCGAAGCCCTGCGTCGGTGGAACATCATCATCGTCACCACGCCGTCGTGCTGACGAAACTCTCCCTCAACAGTCGGCTGGATCGGAGTTCGAGGGACGTCATCGAGCTGAACGTGTGTAGAACTCGGAGGTGCCGTACGTTCGGTACTTGATCGGTCGGATCGTGAAGACGTACGACTACATCAACCGCATTGTGATAACGCTTCCGCTGTCGGTCTACGAGGGTACGTGGACAACACTCTCCCCTCTCGTTGCTATGCATCACCATGATCTTGCGTGTGCGTAGGAAAATTTTTAAATTGCTACGTTTCCCTACAACAACTCCTTGGAAACAAGCAAGTTTTCGAGGCCTGAAAGGAGACGTTTGATATTCGCAGCCTTTATATATAGGGGTACAGACCCGTCTTTTCTTCCACGCTTGCTTCTCCCTCAGACCCCGCTATTCCGAGTTTCACCACCCGAGTTTCGGTCGCCACAAGCCCCCGATTATGTCCAGATCCAACCGTCAAGGCCGGTGGGTAGCTTCTTCTGTCACGGAGGGAGATATTGCAAAGTTTCGGGCGGCGAGGTATTTGACCGCGGAAATCCATCATCGGCTTCCCGTCGAGGGGCAGGTTATTCCCACCCCCAGATCCGGCGAGAGGGTCGTGTTCGTGTCCCACTTCCTTCGCGGGTTAGGGTTTGCACTCAACCCCTTCGTCCCGGGGCTCATGTTCTATTACGGGCTAGATTTTCACGATCTGGCCCCAGACTCTATTCTTCTTATCTTGGCGTTTATCGTCACGTGCGAAGCCTTCCTCCGGACTCCCCCGCACTTCGGCTTGTGGCTCAAGACCTTCGATGTGAAGCCACAAGTGATAGAGGGGGAGCAGACCGAGTGCGGTGGTGCTTCAATGAGCAAGCTTGCTAGCGCCGTTTGGCTGAAAGGATCCTTCGCCAAACCTTTCGATCTGTGGCAGCAGGGGTGGTTCTATATCACCGAGCCCCGTGGCTCCAAGTGGGCAACTGCGCCTGTATTTCGATCCGCCCCCCCCAACTCAGCTTGCATCGTAGATTAATAAGGGGTTGGATTGGGGATCAACGAATGAGGTGCAAACTCTGCAAAGTCGCATCCGAAGCCTCATTGAGAAGGTCGATATAGCCAACGTCGTTCAAGTAATGTTAGTTCGTCGGACCCTGCCGTGCCAGCGACGGCCTCTTCGCATGTGGGAGTTTAATCCAGAAGGGCCGCGGATGCTTCAGCACTTCTTCAGCACTACGCACAAAGGAATGTGGAGATTATTCTTTGGGAAACGAAGGCAATGGCCGGACACCACCGAAGATGTCGGCCTAGACTGTAACCATCCGGATACCCCGGTAAGTACCCGTTTGCCGAATACCTTTATAATTAGATACCCAGTGGAAAGATACCGACAGTACCATCCTTTTTCAGGGCTGGATAAAGAAGGTGGAGAGGATTAGGTGTCCGACTCCCCTTCCCGAAGACTCAGCTACTCCTGTGCTAACAAGGATGCTGGCCTCGGCAGCGTACCAGGCACCAGCAGGGGAGGGCGAGAAGACCCAAGATGACCTTGGTTCCGGAGGTAAGTCAGACACTGAGTCCGGAGAAATCGACCTTTCCTCACCCGAAGACAGAGGCGGAAAAGGACTCAGTATCCCTTCTCCAAGCAGGAGGAAAAGGGCCGCCTCCGAAGATTGGGAGGGGCGTTCTTCCAAGAAGGGCAAGATGCCGCCGTCGAGCGGCTTGGGTTTGAAAAGTGACGCCGTTGAACAGCTCCGACAGGGGGACAAGCCCTCGGCCAAATAGTAAGAGAATCCGGAGTACTTTGATAGCGTCCTGCTCCGGTGTTGTTACCGAAGATAATCGTAACGCATTCATGCATTTTCGCAGGTCGCCATAGAGTTTTTCTGGGCGATCCTCTTCTTCGGGGAGTCTTCTCCCAGAGATGATGGAGAGCGAGACGCCTCCTCCAACCTCCTCGCCCAATATGGTGAACCACTCCGAAGTGTCATCGCAGAGGGTCCCTTTAGACCAGGGGACAAAAGAGGCAGTACCCGAAGGTGGATCTCCGGCCATCCGGGATTATGGGGCTGATGATAACAAAGGCCACGGACAGTCTGGCTCACAGCCGACAGTGATTCTGAAGACAGGTGAACCGATTCCTTCAAAGGATGGTTTTGCTCCTAGAGCGGCTTCTGGAGACCTGGAGGCTCCGGATATATTGTGGGACATGTTGCGGAAAGCATCTGTCTCGGGGGAGCAGTGTACCTTGATGGGTACAGTGATTGAGAAGATTTTGTCCGCGAAAAGCGGATTAAATGAAGCCTTCATGAGCCTACTGAAGGGCTTCGAGGTTTGTGGCATAATGTTTTCAGCTATGTTTCATTTGTGAAGATGCGCCTGTGTATAGGTAGTAGCCCCTGAGACTCGGGTTATCTTCCCCGAGGAAGCAAACGGAGGATCGAAAAAGGATCGCTTGAGGACTAACCCAATAAACTTGAACACAAGCTGCTTCCCCCTTGGCCACTTTCCGGACTATGGAAATTGCCGAGCTATAGTGGAAGATTGATGTGGCAGGGGATGATCTTGCATTAATCAATATGCGTCTTGACGAGTCGCAAGGTATGTATTCGGTGCAATCCCCATACATTTTTGTGGTATACGCATGACGCTAAAATCTGTATGCTGGAGTATGCGTGGCTGCAGATGGTGCTGCCGCCGTTGATGTTCTTCGAGCGGAGCTGGCCCAGGCCAAGGAGCAGGCCCGGTGTAGCAATGCTGCTGCCAAAAAGGCATCGGCCGAGTTGAAAGCGAAACAAGCTGCACGGCGCCAGGACGAGGAGAAGATATCCATGGTGGTGCTTGAACTGGAAAATGCCACTGGCCGCTGTGAATTTCTGGAGAAGGAGAAGAAAGCCTTAACGGCTGAACTGGATAAGGCCTTACAAGAGGCGAGGGAAGCGCGATCGGAATCCAGAGCAGTCCGTGAGGAGGTTCGGCAAGCTAGGGAGATTGCGGCTGGAAAGCCATTTCTGCTACAAACTAAGTTCGGTGACCCGAACTATGCTCAGCTTAACCAAGTGTGGAGTTCTCCGGACGAGTTCTTGGACTTGCCGAAGAGTTCTTCCGATGCGGCGCAGTATTACCAAGCGCGAGATGGGTATGCAACGAAGAAGCTTTTTTGGTCGCAGTTTGGCGCATCAAAGCGCCCTCTGTTGCTCAATGAACAGCTGTCCCAATGGGCCGAACTTCATAGGATATCCGGCGCTGCCATGAAGGATGTCATAATCCGGTTGTGGCCAACCGAGCCTGTTCTGAATAGCTATTTCGGTTTGGTGCAGAGGCTTGTTGACGCGGTGCCGTGTATCGACGCTGTGAAGCGGTCAACGTGCATTGAGGGTGCGCAGATGGCCTTTGCCCAAGTCAAGATGTTCTGGGGGAAGATGAAGGCCATCGATGTTGCGACGAAGAGTCCACCCAAAGGCAAGAACCGTACAGAACCGGAGCATTATTTTGAAGACGTCCTAGAGGCCGCCCGCTTGATAGAGGGTCAGTGTCGAAAGACATAATGTTCGAGCGAGATGTATGGGAATTGTAAAAGACAATTTTATAGTTAATCTATTTTTATGTTTTTCTCGAAAGCTTGAATTCCTCCAGTGCGGCCGTTTTAATATAATCTGAAAGTTTTCCAGTCGTCGGCTTCAGCCCCCTCGTAGGGAGTACGGGGGTGTTCAGAAAAGCATTTAATCACTCTTTATCCAACGTCTTGGTCCATGAAGGAGGTGATAATGCGGCGAACCAGGCAATCGGACTATAGGGCGTTAACACTTTCACTTAGCCATAGGAGTTTAATTGTGGGCCTACGACATAGCCCCTGGTATGTATGCGGCGTATGGCGCCGTACATATTTGATCTGAAAGAGATCCCTCATGTGACACGGAGAATCTCTAAAGATTCTAAGAAGTCGTCAAGTGGTTGACCAGCTCTCGCCACATCATGACAGTCAGTTTTCGGCTTTCTCTACTGAGGTGCTCATCCGGTTTAGACCAGGGCACAATCGTAGTAGTTCTCCCTTTACTACCCTAGCCAATAGAGCGGAACATAGGGTAGCAAGCACAAGAGCTGGGCAACCCAACTATTGACCCAAGACAATGATTCGGAGCTGATGCATATAAGGCCAAACTTGCGACGCCGAAGTGCGCTGTAGAGCTGTTCGGGCTTTTGCTGGCAACTCATTTGTTCCCATACCGAGCCCCTGGCAGGTTATGCCAAGGTATATTTATGACATGACCGTGGCAGCCGTATTCCATGGCGAGACAACACAGATGATTAGTTCAAATATGTTTTATTGGGAACTGAGCGGTATGCCAATGATTACTTATGATATATATAAAAGCTATCCTCCCGGCTATTTGACATGCTCGGGGTTGGAGGCGGAGGAACATGCATAGTACAGGCTCAAGAAATAGAGAGTGCGGTCTACAAAAATTTATTTTGAACCTCCTGTCGCACGTCTGCGCCGCCAGTCCTCGGTGGGGGAATCCTTGATGGGCATAGACCCTTAGGTGAGTATACGGACCCGGACTCCGATAGAGCCAGTTTCAGATAGTTATCCTGTCCGTCACCTATTTTTAAAGGATAGCGAATGAAGAAAAAATAAAAAGGAAAATAAATAAAAAATGTTACTGGGGTGTTTGCAAGGTTGTCCGTATTGTGCTTCCGCCAATGCCCATGGTATCTTGAGTGCATAATGATGTATGCGCGGTACAAATTTTGTAGGTGTACAAAGTGGGCGGCGGAAGCCGGGTTGCTATTTCCGTTCTAGGAGTAGTTGTTCCTCCGGTGGAGATTGCTTCTTACCCCCGGTGCTTTGTTGGTGAACCTTTCCGTCATCCCTGTCGCCTGGCGGCCTCCTTGCCCTGTGTTCGGCGTTGAGCTTGCCGGCCTGCTTAAGGACCCAGCAGTTTCTGTTAGTATGATTGGCTGGTTTATCGGGGTGGCCATGAATCTGGCAGGGTCGGTCCAATATCCTGTCCAGGTTGGATGGTCCGTCGAGATTCGCCTTGAATGGCTTCTTCCGCTGACCGGGCTTGGGATTGCTGAATCCAGCATTGACCGCAGTGTCGCATGATCTTTCATTATCATTGCGACTGTTGTATTTGCTTCATCGTGGCTTTCCGTTGCCGTCTCGGATTTCGGAAGTGCCCGGGTCGCTGGCGCTATTGCTTCTGCGACCAAGCCAGCTGTCTTCTCCTGCGCAAAAGCGGGTCATTAGAGCAGTGAGGGCTGTCATGGATTTAGGTCCTTCTTGGCCGAGGTGGCGTGTCAGCCATTCGTCTCGGACGCTGTGTCTGAAGGCCGCAAGGGCTTCCGCGTCCGGACAGTCGACGATTTGGTTCTTTTTGACTAAGAACCGAGTCCAGAGCTCCCTGGCTGACTCCCCGGGCTGCTGGACTATGTGGCTTAGGTCATCGGCATCTAGTGGCCAGACATATGTTCCTTGAAAGTTGCCAAGGAAGGCTTCTTCCAAGTCCTCCCAGCTGCCTATGGAATTTTCAGGCAGGCTGTTTAACCAGTGCCGAGCTGGCCCTTTTAGCTTTAGTGGGAGGTACTTAATGGCGTGGAGGTCGTCTCCACGGGCCATATGGATGTGGAGAATAAAATCTTCTATCCATACCGGGGGATCGGTTGTTCCGTCGTATGGTTCAATATTGATGGGTTTGAATCCCTCGGGGAATTCATGATCCATTACTTCATCGGTAAAGCAAAGAGGGTGTGCGGCGCCTCTATGTTGGGCCACAATGCGACGTGACTCTGAAGGAGTCCATTTGTGGTTTTCGGCTCGGGTGTGGCTAGGTTTGTCACGTCCGAATAGGTAGCCGTCGTCATGTGTCGGGACATGCCCTCACGATCCATAGATCGATCTTGCGTGTCCTGCTCTACTGTCCAAGTCCCGTCGAAGGTCGTCTGTACAACCACAAGCTGTGTTATTCTTGCCTTTACGACGAGGTCTGGAGTTTGGCTTGAGTTGCCTCTTTATCCGGACCGGGTTGTCGTTGACCTGCCGCATGGTGTGATAATGGTATGGGCTCCAACGCCTCGTTATCAAACTGAGGTAGCGATCTATGCTTCGGGTAGCTTTTGGCTGGGCCACTAAGGTCGTATTCTTCGGCGGCCAGGACTGTGGTCCATCTATCATTGAGCAGGTCTTGGTCAGCTTGAAGCTGCTGCTGCTTCTTTTTCAGGCTCCTTGCGGTAGCTATTAGCCTGTGCTTGAAACGCTCCTGCTCAAGGGGTCCTTCGGGTACGATGAAGTCTTCGTCGCCGAGGCTTACCTTGTCTTCGGAGAGCGGAAGGTAGTTGTCGTCCTCCGAATTGTCGCTGGGCAGGGCCTGTTCGTCGGGGCTGGCTTGCCCGTTTTCTTGTTCCTCCTGTTCGGATTTTGCTCCGACAGGGTCTTCATTGTGTTCGGCGTCGTCCGGGGTATTGTTTCCTCCGGTCCCGGTGTTGCTGTCTTTTGGTGTATCGACCATGTACACATCATATGAAGAGGTGGCCGTGCGTCTTCTTGCGAATGGCTGGTCTTGGCCTTGCTCCTTGTCAGCATCGCCGTCCGAGCTGTCGATGTCTTCGGAGCCCCAGTTAAGCACGTTGGTTGAGTTTTCGAAAGTAGATATGAAGTGGGTGGCGGGTGGGAAGAAAAATTCTCCATCAGCCCCTAGTTCGAACCGAACATAGTTCGGCTGCGAGTCCTTCTCCAAGGAAAAATTCTTTAAAGAGTTCAACACATCGCCCAAAGGTGAGTGCTGGAAAACGTCTGTGGCGCTGAATTCGAAGATCGATAACCAATCTAGCTCTGTGTCCGCAGGCGTACACGGTCCGGAACTTACAGCCGGAGACGAGTCCGAAGTTCTGCTGACGCAAATATTGCAGGGTGTTGAGTCCGTGTGCGGCTCCAACGCCGCGGACTCTCAGTGAAAGCACCAATGTCGGTGTCAAAACCGGCGGATCTCGGGTAGGGGGTCCCGAACTGTGCGTCTAGGTTCGATGGTAACAGGAGACAGGGGACACGATGTTTACCCAGGTTCGGGCCCTCTCTATGGAGGTAATACCCTACTTCCTGCTTGATTGATCTTGATGAATATGAGTATTACAAGAGTTGATCTACCATGAGATCGTAATGGCTAAACCCTAGAAGTCTAGCCTATATGACTATGGTCATGTGTGTCCTTTCCGGACTAATCCCTCCAGTTTATATAGACACCGGGGATCTAGGGTTTACATAGAGTCGGTTACATAAGAAGGAATCTTCATAATCGGTCGCCAAGCTTGCCTTCCACGCCAAGTAGAGTCCAATCCGGACACGGGTACAGTCTTCGGTCTTCATATCTTCACAGCCCATCAGTCCGGCCCATGGATATCAGGCCGGACTCCCGAGGACCCCTTAGTCTAGGACTCCCTCAGCGAGATCCTCCTTCAACTTAGCCACCTGCCGGTCGAGGTCAGTCTTGGCGGCAGACGCGGCAGCCAGATCGTCAGTAAGCTTCTTCAGCCGAGTATCATAATCAGTGGAAAGGGTATCCAGTGCGGCTCCATGCTTGTCCTCCAGCTCCCTAGTGCGCTGCCGCACTAGAGCCTCCAGGTCTTCATCCTTAGCGCGGAGAGTGGCTTCGAGCTTCTCCTCCCGGAGGGAGATCTCTTGCTCTCCGGCGTCCAGAGATGCCTTGTGGTCCGCCAGACGCGCCTCGTGGGCCATGACATCTTCTCTCGTCATCAGGAGGGTCTCTTGCTGCCTCAGGAGCACCTTGAACTGCTTGTCATGCCACTCGCGCAACTCCAGGCACTTATCCTTCAGCTTCTGGTCAACCTTGCTGGCAGATTCACGCCGTTCCTTGAGCGCTTGCCACTTCTGGTTGTCCGGACCTGCATCTTTGTCACGCCCGCCGACATGGATTCCATGAAGTACATGTCCATGGCGACGGCGACTGAGTCATCAGCTTCCCCAGCATCCTGATACAGTGGCGCCAGGAGGCGTTGGAGTTCCTCATCGACCTCAGCGCCTGTCGACAGAGACAGGCCAGAGGCTCCAACTTTGGGTGGCGACAGCACCATAGCCAGCGTGCTCGAGGAGGGTGGCGGAATCTAAGTGACGGTCCCGGTGGAGGGGAGTGGGTCCATAGTCCGGAGTGGGATTTTCACCTTGACAGCCCCTTCCTCTACCGGGACGTCCTCCGAAGAATGCCCCATCACCGCCAAGGAGCCCTGTGCATGCCCGGCAGCAAGATCCTGTCCCTCGGCAGCAGCAATCTCTATGGCCTCATCTGCGTCAGCCCTTCCTATATCAGCCACCACCTCCAGTAGCTCTGGTTCCTCGGCTTGAGGGGCTGCACATGAAAGGGCCAGTAAATAACAAAGAAATGGAAGTCTTAAGCAAATGGAGAAGTCAGGAGGAGCAATCAGAGCGAGAAAGAAAAGAGAGATAGGTGGAGTAGAGGCCTGCCGGGCAGGGACCTCTGTTTCCCCGGCAACAGCTGTTGCCGGGCCATGAACTTCGCCCTCTGCCGTGCTAGTCCCAGCAGCATTCCGTGCAGCCTCATCCGCGGGAGACTAAGTGGAGGCTCTTCGGCTCGAGCGGCGAGGGAAGCATGCCCCTCGGAGAGGGGCTCGCCCTGCATCGTCTCACCTCCCCCTCCGCCTGGGGGAACAAGAAGATCGTCCCCATCACCTCCGGCGGATGGGGCCAAGTATCCGCTCCCAGCCCGGGGGCTGGACTGGGGGCTCGGCATGGGGTCCTCTTCATCACCCCCTGCCAAGACCGGGCTCTCTGCGCCCTTCAACGACCCAAGACGCCGGAGCCTCTTCCGAGAACGATGGACGAGGGTTTCTGTGTCCTCCTCCACTTCCCTGCCGGCATCAACAAGAGCAAAAGGTTAGTCAGCAAGAGTAATTAGATACACCCAAGCTATCCACGAAAGGAAAAATCCTCCTTACTCTTCTTCAATGAGCATGGATGTCACAGCCCTGGAGTATTGCTTGTAATTAGTTGCATTTGCATCCATGCATCATGTTTGAGTTTAAATGAATTTGAAATGGGGATGCTCAAACCCTAGCACCACATGAAATTCAACTAGGTTCAAATTCAAATCTTCTCAATGAACCAAAATGCCCTCCAGAAAAGTTCATGATTTTTGATTAAGGTGAAAACCTCTGCCAAAAATGATGAACATATTTCTAGGACATTCTGGATTTTTGAATTAGCTCATATTGTATTTGAATTGGGGCATTTAAATTCTATAAATTTTTTGAATGCTCTAATAATTCTGAAAATAGTTGAGGGCTATTGGGAATAATCCAGTATGTTCCCACAATTTATTTCAGGATTTTATAAAGTGGTTTAGTATTTTACTAAATCCAAAAAAACAAGACAGAAAATAGAAAACATAAATAAGAGGAGAGAGAGAGGTTAGCTGTGGCTTACCTGGCACCCACTTGGCCCAGCACTGGCGGCCCAGCCCAGCTCCCCTTTGCCAGTCGTCATCAACCTCTGCCTACTGGCAGAGGCGAGACAGCGCGGCGTGCGCCCACATGCCACGCCACCTCCCTGCCTCCCTGCCGTGCTGGCGAGCTGACAAACTCGCGGGATAGGTCCGGATCGAGCAGACGTCCCCACGCCTCCCCCTCGCTCCTCCTTGTTCGATCCCCGCCATGGCCGAGACCACCATGACCACAGCGTCATCGCTGTCGCAGCCACCGCCTTCCCATCGTCCCCTTGACATGCCCAAGAGCTTCGCCTCGACGCCCCTTTCCTCTACGTCGAGCCACACACCATCGGGCGCCCCAGAACGCCCTCTCTGCCGTCGTCTTCAAGCTCGAGCGCCGGAGATCGTGACCGCCGGTCCATCGACTGCACAGCCTCCCCCGAGCCGCCGACCTTCTCTTCGTCTTTGCAGTGAGCCTCTCCGCCGTTCCCCTCTACTGCCCGTGTCGATTTCTCCCTCTAGCTAGCTTCGTCGTCGCGGTTGAGAGCTTTGCTCCGCTGGCCACGTAGCCGCCGCAACCACAGCCGCCGCCTGCGTTTGAGCACGTGGTTGTGCTCAGCATGGTCCGAGGAGCCTAGAACAAGCATCCATTCGTCCTCCCGTCCACCATAGCATCGTTCCCATCGAGGTCCGAGCTCCGGCAACCGCACCGGCCATCCCCGCCGTTGTTCTGCTCCACCCTGGCTCGTGCTAGCCGCACCGTTGGACGCGGATGAGTCTCATCTGCACGTAGAGCCCCACTGCCGTCCATTTGGTCGCCGAAGGGCAAAACCCGAGCATCGCCGCCGTCTCTGGACGTCGCCGACGGCTAATGGCCGGCGTAACCGGCCATTAGGGCATAAGCACCCTACTGATTACCCCCTGGAGTCAATGACAGCCGGGCCCCATCGCCTAACTAACCGGCTAACTAAAATAGATTAAGGTTAATCTAATTACCGTGGGCCACGTGTCAGTTTTGACCGTGCTGACATGGCCGTTGACTTGGCCCACATGTCGGCGACCCTAACCAGCACTGTGACACTGACCAATGGGTCCCACAGGTTAGGTTTGACCTGGACCGACCCAGTTGACCTGCTGACATCAGCCTTGCGCAATGCTGACGCAGTAATTCTTTTGTGAAAATTAAATAAGTCTTAAATGATTTATTTATTTCAGAAAATACCCGAACTTCAAAAAAGCATAGAAAATAATCCGTAGCTCAGAATGAAATAATTTATATATGAAAAATTATCAGAAAAATCCAATCTATCCATTTGTACCATTTGCATGCATGTTAGAACAACCTATCACTTCTGTTTAGGACAAATCAAATAAATGGCATTTGCATATCCACATATGGAGTTTGAATTTGAATCTTGGATTCAAACCAACTTCATTTAAATTGTTGCTAGTTGCATTAGCTCAAACCACAACATATTGCCATGTCATGATCATGCATCATATTGTTGGATTACATTGATTGTGTTCCTTCTCGGTTGCCGGTATTTTTCCCCTCTCTGTAGATGTGATTCCGACGATGAGATCGATGACACCGATGAAGAACTATACTATCTTCAGAAGTGCCAGGTTAGAAAAAACCCACTTGTTCATTCCGATACAATACTGCTCTCTTGCTCCTGCTCTCTTTTACTGCATTAGGACAACAACGATTCATCTGTTACATGCTGCGGTAGTTAAACCCCTTTCCTCTGCATGACCTGTCATTGCCACAGTAAATAGATGAAACCCACTAGCATTGAGTAGCAGTTGTTTGAGCCCTGATGTGCCTACTCATTCATGCTTGTTTGTCATCCCTGCTATGGTTTAGAGTTGAGTCAGGTCTGATTCATCGGGGATGAATTGGAATGGTGATGAACATGTCCTACTATGTGTGAACACGATTTGGTAAAGGTATCAATGAGAGGCCATGTAGGAGTACATGGTGGGTTGTTTCATTGGAACCGTCCTTAGGAACTGAGATATGTGTATGTGATTTAAGATCAGCCACTACCACGCGTTGGGCCCGAAACCAATGGACCCTCTCGACTTATTAACCTCCCCTCTCCTTCGTCTAGGAGTTGCAAGTAGTTTCTGGTGTTTGTAGTATGCTGGAGGCCTTGCGCAACGCTGACCCGAGGGGTGGGCTGTGATGCGGTAGGCACGTGGCACGGTGTACTGGGACACCCGTTTGGTGCCTCGGGAACCCTGCACACATTGTTCGGGGCCGTAGTGGAAACCTCGGCTGGACTCCCTGCGGATGGAACCTGAATAGGCGATAAACCTAGACTAGGGACTTGTGTGGTTAGTCAGGTCATGGCTGACACCCTCGCTGGGCTTCCGCTTGAAGGTTGCTGAGTACATGTCGTGTAAGCGGCGATAAGTGGTGAGAGCGTGTGTGAAGAAGTACACCTGTCGGGGATATACCCCGCGGTATGACCCGGCCGGAGTTATAACCCGGCTGGTACTTGGTAAACAGGCATGAGTTAAGTCACATGATAACCCGGCAGGAGTTAAGTCAGATGATAACTCAGCAGACCATCATAAACCGGCAGACCATCATAAACCGGCACCAGTTATAACCCGACAGACAGTGATAACTGGGTTGCCAGGGGTTATGAAGCCCGAGACGTTATGAAGCCCAAGATGTTAAGAAGCCCATGAAGAGAATTCAGAATAGTTAAGTCTTAAGTCCGAGTTGGACTCTACATGTAACCCGCCCCTTCAACTTATATAAGGAGGGGCAGGGCTCCCCAAAGAGGGACAAGCAAGAGAAATAATCTTAGGGCTAGACATAACTAGGAGAGCCGGTTTACGGCGACTCCCTCATGATGATAATGAGACCTAGCCACAAACAGCATGTAGGGTTGTTACCGGATGATGTTTCCCGGGGCCCGAAGCTATCTAAATCCTTGTCTTGTGTTGCGTTTCTCGATACCGCTCAACCCCTCTCAAGCTACCACATAGATGCGTTGGCCTCACAACTAAGTCCTCACACTAGGACATCTGCCGTGACAATTCCACGACAGTTGGCGCCCACCGTGTGGCCTGCGCACGATGGTGATGAGTTCTTGGAGGGATCTCTCCTAGGGTTCGAGAAGCTCGCGATTTCGTCGGATGAGGAAGAACCGACACGTTCGTTGTTTTATGATCAGAATCAAGGTTAATTTTGGAGCTAGCGGTACGCGATTCGAAGACAAGAGAAATTGGGGTTCATAGTGTGCGGCCGCCGTAACCAGTCAATCCGTCGAAAACAGATTGATTTTCCGCTGCTGCCTGTTTTGCCGGCGCATCAAAACCAGATACGTAACTCGCCGAAACCAGCGTGGTTAAAATTTCCGTTGCAGTGCGGGTCACCGAGGCAGATGGGAATCCGGAGAAACTTTTGCGGTCACGTTTGGGTATCAAACAATCTGAGGTTCACACGCTACATGAGATGGAAAGAATCCAATAAACCGGTCAAAGCAGTTATGACTCGGAGAAGAACTGGGACATGGGCGTGGACTCTGCTCTTGCCCTCAAGTCACCCACGCCCCTACCCCGCCGGGCTGGCGTTCCTCCAAATTGCCGCCGATCCTTGCTGTCGCTTCTGCAATGAAATCGCCTGCATCCTCGACGCTCGAGGCCGCCGCCGGCTTGCCTCGCACTGACGCTGCCTCGTCCGTGCTGGCTGCAACCCGCGCCCCCGTTACCTCCGCTTCGCCTCTGCTATGACTCCCTCCGGTTTATCATTGCCACCTGTTGCCATCGTCGAGTGACTTCCGCCTCTGAGCCGCCGCCTCCGAACTGCGCCCTGTCGTGAGCCGCTCATTTTCTGCTTCGACCTTGTCTCGCCACGGCGGTTCTCTATCACCGCGTTAAGTCGCTATTGTTTTACTGCTATTACAAGTCGCCGCCGTTGCCGTGGTTCACCCCGTTGGGTCACTTCTGCCACGGCCTGCTTGGCGCATCCATGCGACGAACCGGCCCTTGCTGAGGATGCCCTTGCCGTGGCCGGCCACAAGCCACTCATGCCACCGCCAAGTGACTGGGAGGACCTCCGCTGCGAACGGAGCTTCGTTTTCACCTCTGCTACAGGCCTCGCCTCACACCGACGAATCGCTGTCTGTGAGTTGCCTTCGAGCATGTCCATCACCTCCATGGAGCCGCTGCAAGTGTGCCTCTACTGTCATGCGTCAAGTCGACCAGCCGCATCCTCGAACTGCCACCTGGCCCGGCAGCACACCTCCTCGTTGAACCGCCGGCCCCGAGCACGCCCATGCGGCCAAGTCGCCACCACGGCTTGGAGGACACTTCCGCCGAATCGCTGCACCGTACTGGCTCACCTTTGCCGTAAACCGTCGCGGTCTCGGGCCCGACAAACCGGAACCACCTTGAGCCACTTCAGCCACACTCCTCCACGAATTGCCGTCGCTGGTTCACCTCTGCTCGAGCCGATGCCGGGTTACCACGGACTCGCCCCGTGCTGTCTACTATGCAATCTTCTTCTTGTAGACATTGTTGGGCCTCCAAGTGTAGAGGTTTGTAGGACAGTAGCAAATTTCCCTCAAGTGGATGACCTAAGGTTTATCAATCCGTGGGAGGCGTAGGATGAAGATGGTCTCTCTCAAGCAACCCTGCAACCAAATAACAAAGAGTCTCTTGTGTCCCCAACACACCCAATACAATGGTAAATTATATAGGTGCACTAGTTCGGCGAAGAGATGGTGATACAAGTGCAATATGGATAGTAGATATAGGTTTTTGTAATCTGAAAATGTAAAAACAGCAAGGTAACTAATGATAAAAGTGAGCACAAACGGTATTGCAATGCTAGGAAACAAGGCCTAGGGTTCATACTTTCACTAGTGCAAGTTCTCTCAACAATAATAACATAATTGGATCATATAACTATCCCTCAACATGCAACAAAGAGTCACTCCAAAGTCACTAATAGCGGAGAACAAATGAAGAGATTATGGTAGGGTACGAAACCACCTCAAAGTTATTCTTTTGGATCGATCTATTCAAGAGTTCGTACTAGAATAACACCTTAAGACACAAATCAATCAAAACCCTAATGTCACCTAGATACTCCAATGTCACCTCAAGTATCCGTGGGTATGATTGTACGATATGCATCACACAATCTCAGATTCATCTATTCAACCAACACAAAGTACTTCAAAGAGTGCCCCAAAGTTTCTACCGGAGAGTCAAGACGAAAAACTGTGCCAACCCCTATGCATAGGTTCATGGGCGAAACCCGCAAGTTGATCACCAAAACATACATCAAGTGGATCACGTGATATCCCATTGTCACCACAGATAAGCACGGCAAGACATACATCAAGTGTTCTCAAATCCTTAAAGACTCAATCTGATAAGATAATTTCAAAGGGAAAACTCAATCCATTACAAGAGAATAGAGGGGGAGAAACATCATAAGATCCAACTATAATAGCAAAGCTCGCGATACATCAAGATCGTGCCAAATCAAGAACACGAGAGAGAGAGAGAGAGAGAGAGAGAGAGAGAGAGAGAGAGAGAGAGAGAGATCAAACACATAGCTACTGGTACATACCCTCAGCCCCGAGGGTGAACTACTCCCTCCTCGTCATGGAGAGCGCCGGGATGATGAAGATGGTCACCGGTGAGGGACCCCCCTCCGGCAGGGTGCCGGAACAAGGTCCCGATTGGTTTTTCGTGGCTACAGAGGTTTGCGGCGGCGGAACTCCCGATCTATTCTGTTCCCCGATGTTTTTAGGGTATATGGACATATATAGGCGAAAGAAGTCGGTCAGGGGAGCCACGAGGGGCCCACGAGGGTGGAGGGCGCGCCCCCTGCCTCGTGCCTTCCTTGTTGCTTCCCTTACGTACACTCCAAGTCTTCTGGATTGCTTCCGTTCCAAAAATAACTCTCCCAAAGGTTTCATTTTGTTGGGACTCCGTTTGATATTCCTTTCCTGCGAAACACTGAAACAAGGAGAAAAACAGAAACTGGCACTGGGCTCTGGGTTAATAAGTTAGTCCCAAAAATAATATAAAAGTGCATAGTAAAGCCCATTAACCATCCAAGATGGATAATATAATAGCATGGATACTTCATAAATTATAGATACGTTGGAGACGTATCAGCATCCCCAAGCTTAATTCCTGCTCGTCCTCGAGTAGGTAAATGATAAAAGAAATAATTTATGAAGTGTGAATGCTAGCAGGTGCACAGGTTTGATGAATGATAATTTCAATCACCTTTTCTAGCATCATTATATGTCATAACAGTAGCTCATATCATAAAACTTTGCATGATCAAGTAACAAACTATTCACATGTTAAAGTATAGATCATAAACTTTCTTGAAAACTAATAAACCGTGTTATTAGTCATCAAACAATTACAATTCATCTTATTTTCAGGAAGAGTCTATGTCAGAGCTTTGATTTCACAAACCTCACATACTCAACTATCATTTAGTCTTCCATGATTGCTACCACTCAAAGCATATTTTTAGAACAAATAGTATTCATCGAACACAGAGAAAGATAGGGGCTTAATGTTTCGCCTCCCAACCTTTTACCTCAAGGGTAATGTCAACAATCATAATTCATGCTCAAATATATTTGAATGGCCATATATGCTTAGATCTTTCCATCACATGATGCTTGCCAACTAAAGAGTAGGTTGGAATGAGAAGGAATACTACTGGCTCTTGCATAAAAGTAAAAGATAGGCCCTTCGCAGAGGGAAGCAGGGATTTGCAGAGGTGCCAGAGCTCGAAGCTAAAACAGAGATGAAAATAATTTTGAGAGGTATGCTTTCATTGTCAACATAACGACCAAGAGTTCCCAATATCTTCCATACTAGATACATTATAGGCGGTTCCCACGCAGAAAGGTAAAGTTTTTACTCCCCCTCCACCAACATTCACACTCCATGGATTGTCCGAAACAACGGGTACCGTCCAACTATCAACATTCCTAGGGGAGTTTTGTTTAAATTATTTGCGATTTTTTTTGATCTTTTGATCATAGGACTGGGCATCCCAGTTACCAGCCATTTTCTCGTGAATAATGAGCGGAGTCCACTCATCGTGAGAATAACCCACCTAGCATGGAAGATACTGACAGCCCCTAGTCGCTACATGAGCGATTCGGGCATACAAAACAGATTATTATATGAAGGTTTAGAGTTTGGCACATGCAAATTTACTTGGAACGGCAGGTAAATACCGCATAAAGGTAGATATGATGGACACTCATGGAAGAAACTTGGTTCAAGGAATTTGGATGCACAAGCAGTATTCCCGCCAGATATTTTGGCTAGCAAAGGATTCTAAATAGCAAGCACCACATGTTAGAGGATCCATAACAATATAACTTCTATACAAATATACCCAAGCATAACTCATTATGTTGTCTTCCTTGTCCAACTTCAACTAATTTGCTCAGGTTTGAAAATAATTAATGGGGCTCACAATCATAGAAGATGTCCAAGATAGTACATTTAATAAATTTACCACCTCTACTTCGTATATGTGAAGTCATTACTCCCCATGGGATAAGCATATGAAACATATATAATTTCAGATTTATGACATTCAAATCATTCAACCATTTACTCATAGGATATAAGTGAAGCACACGAGTAAATGACAAACTACTCCAAAAAGATATAAGTGAAGATCAATGAGTAGTTAAATAATTATGTAGCTATGTGAAGACTCTCTCTCATTTAAGAATTTCAGATCTTGGTATTTTATTCAAACAGCAATCAAAACAAAATAAAATGAAATGATGCTCTAAGCAAAACACATATCATGTGGTGAATAAAAATATAGCTCCAAGTAAAGTTACCGATGAACGAAGACGAAAGAGGGGATGCCATCCGGGGCATCCCCAAGCTTAGGATTTTGGTTGTCCTTGAATATTACCTTGGGGTGCCTTGGGCATCCCTAAGCTTAGGCTCTTGCCACTCCTTATTCCATAGTCCATCGAATCTTTACCCAGAACTTGAAAACTTCAAAACACAAAACTTAACAGAAGATCTCGTAAGCTCTGTTAGTATAAGAAAATAAATCACCACTTAGGTACTGTTTTGAACTCATTCTAAATTCATATTGGTGTAATATCTACTGTATTCCAACTTCTCTATGGTTCATACCCTCCGATATTACTCATAGATTCATCAAAATAAGCAAACAACACATAGAAAACAGAATCTGTCAAAACAGAACAGTCTGTAGTAATCTGTATCAAACGTATACTTCTGGAACTCCAAAAATTCTAAAATAAATTGGTGGACCTGTGGAATTTGTCTAGTAATCATCTGCAAAAAGAATCAACTAAATAGCACTCTCCAGTAAAAAGTTTTAGCTAATCTCGTGAGCGCTAAAGTTTCTGTTTTTACAGCATGATCATAAAGACTTCACCCAAGTCTTCCCAAAGGTTCTACTTGGTACAAACACTAACTAAAACACAAAACCACATCTAAACAGAAGCTATATGGATTATTTATTACTAAACAGAACCAAAAAGCAAAAAACTAAAATAAAATTGGGTTGCCTCCCAACAAGCGCTAACGTTTAACACCCCTAGCTAGGCATGATGATCTCAATGATGCTCACATAAAAGATAAGAATTGAAACATAAAGAGAGCATCATGAAGAATATGACTAGCACATTTAAGTATAACCCACTTCCTATGCATAGGGATTTTGTGAGCAAACAACTTATGGGAACAATAATCAACTAGCATAGGAAGGCAAAACAAGCATAACTTTAAAACTTTAGGCACATAGAGATGAAACTTGATATTATTGCAATTCCTACAAGCATACATTCCTCCCTCATAATAACTTTCAGTAGCATCATGAATGAATTCAACAATATAACCAGCACCTAAAGCATTCTTTTCATGATCTACTTGCATAGAAATTTGACTACTCTCCACATAAGCAAAATTCTTCTCATTCGGAATAGTGGGAGTATCATAAGAGACTTGAATACTATAAATTGTTTCCACATTAAAAGAGTAATGTTCATAAAAAGGGTAATAATAATCATGACAAGTTTTATAAATATAATCATCACTACTTTTTATAGCATAAGTTTCATCACAATATTCATCATAAGTAGCAACTTTGTTCTCATCATAATCGATTGGAACCTCTTCCAAGATAGTGGACTCATCACTAAATAAAGTCATGACCTCTCCAACTCCACTTTCATAAATATTATAAGATTCAACATCCTCCAAAATAGTGGGATCATTACTTCCTAAAGTTGACACTCTTCGAAACCCACTTTCATCAATATAATCATCATAGGTAGAAGGCATGCTATCATCATAACAACTTTGCATATCAAAACTTGGGAGGCTAAAAATATCATCTTCATTAAACGTAGAAACCCCAAGCTTGGGACAAACATTAATTTCGGAAAATATATTCTCAAATGTGTCATCCTCATCAAGCATAGCATCCCCAAGCTTGGGCCTTTTCATATCATAAGCATAATCACTCTCATTATTAATAGTATGGATAGCACCAATAGTATAGCAATTATCATCATCACAATGAGTAGTAGGAGCAACATCATTTGGGAGGGATACCTTTTTACCTTTGCTTCTCCGTTTTTTCTTTTTCTTCTTCACATCATGTGCGGGTTTATCACTCTTTTTTGAGATCCTTATCGATGAGATGGTTGAATAGAAAGCTCCTCCTCGTTACTTGATTCATCAAAAGAAATAATAGGAGGATATTGGGAAGTCTCTTCCCTTTCATTAGTGTTCTCTTCATCTTCTATTTGCTTTCTTTTCTTTATGTAATTGGCAATTTAAGGATTTTCAATGCAATTCACTGCACAATACATATAAATTTCCTCTAGATCAAAATCAAGAATTTTATCGCGGGCAAATACTAGAAGATAGTTAGTTATATGTTTCATTTCTTCATAACCCATAAGCAAACTAAGTTCATTATGATGTGCAAGGGAAATCAAGTCATCACAATTTTCGGAAACGATTAGATCATGAAACAATTTGCATCGGATAGTTAAATGACCACGTTCATTGCAAAGTTCACAAGTACGGCTAAGAAAATTTAAATTTTCAGCACAAACATCTAGCCTTTCTTGCAACCATTTAGTTTCTAAGTACTTATGCCTCTTACAAAATCTACCTTCCCTTTTTGGTATGTATTTGCAAACTCTATGCACTCCACAAAAATCGACATGCTTATAGGAGATATTTTCATCATGACTAGTGCAATCATCATTAGTACTATGGATATTCAAAGAGTTCATACTAACAACATTGCAATCATGCTCATCATTCAAAGATTTAGTGCCAAACATTTTATACATTTCTTCTCCTAGCAGCACAATTTTCCTTTCCATCATACTCAGGAAAGATATTAAAAAGATGAAGCGTATGAGACAAACTCAATTCCATTTTTTTGTAGTTTTCTTTTATAGACCAAACTAGTGATAAAACAAGAAACTAAAAGATTCGATTGCAAGATCTAAAGATATACCTTCAAGCACTCACCTCCCCGGCAACGGCGCCAGAAAAGAGCTTGATGTCTACTACGCAACCTTCTTCTTGTAGACGTTGTTGGGCCTCCAAGTGCAGAGGTTTGTAGGACAGTAGCAAATTTTCCTCAAGTGGATGACCTAAGATTTATCAATCCGTGGGAGGCGTAGGATGAAGATGGTCTCTCTCAAGCATCCCTGTAACCAAATAACAAAGAGTCTCTTGTGTCCCCAACACACCCAATACAATGGTAAATTGTATAGGTGCACTAGTTCGGTGAAGAGATGGTGATACAAGTGCAATATGGATAGTAGATATAGGTTTTTGTAATCTGAAAATGTAAAAACAGCAAGGTAACTAATGATAAAAGTGAGCACAAACGGTATTGCAATGCTAGGAAACAAGGCCTAGGGTTCATACTTTCACTAGTGCAAGTTCTCTCAACAATAATAACATAATTGGATCATATAACTATCCCTCAACATGCAACAAAGAGTCACTCCAAAGTCACTAATAGCGGAGAACAAATGAAGAGATTATGGTAGGGTACGAAACCACCTCAAAGTTATTCTTTTGGATCGATCTATTCAAGAGTTCGTACTAGAATAACACCTTAAGACACAAATCAATCAAAACCCTAATGTCACCTAGATACTCCAATGTCACCTCAAGTATCCGTGGGTATGATTGTACGATATGCATCACACAATCTCAGATTCATCTATTCAACCAACACAAAGTACATCAAAGAGTGCCCCAAAGTTTCTACCGGAGAGTCAAGACGAAAACGTGTGCCAACCCCTATGCATAGGTTCATGGGCGGAACCCGCAAGTTGATCACCAAAACATACATCAAGTGGATCACGTGATATCCCATTGTCACCAAAGATAAGACCGACAAGACATACATCAAGTGTTCTCAAATCCTTAAAGACTCAATTCGATAAGATAACTTCAAAGGGAAACTCAATCCATTACAAGAGAGTAGAGGGGGAGAAACGTCATAAGATCCAACTATAATAGCAAAGCTCGCGATACATCAAGATCGTGCCAAATCAAGAACACGAGAGAGAGAGAGATCAAACACATAGCTACTGGTACATACCCTCAGTCCCGAGGGTGAACTACTCCCTCCTCGTCATGGAGAGCGCCGGGATGATGAAGATGGCCACCGGTGGGGGATTCCCCTCTGGCAAGGTGCCGGAACAGGGTTCCGGTTGGTTTTTCGTGGCTATAGAGGCTTGCGGCGGCGGAACTCCCGATCTATTCTGTTCCCCGATGTTTTTAGGGTATATGGACATATATAGGCGAAAGAAGTCGGTCAGGGGAGCCACGAGGGGCCCACGAGGGTGGAGGGCGCGCCCAGGGGGTGGGCGCGCCCCCCTGCCTCGTGCCTTCCTCGTTGCTTCCCTTACGTACACTCCAAGTCTTCTGGATTGCTTCCGTTCCAAAAATAACTCTCCCGAAGGTTTCATACCGTTTGGACTCCGTTTGATATTCATTTTCTGCGAAACACTAAAACAAGGAGAAAAACAGAAACTGGCACTGGGCTCTAGGTTAATAAGTTAGTCCCAAAAATAATATAAAGTGCATAGTAAAGCCCATTAACCATCCAAGATGGATAATATAATAGCATGAATACTTCATAAATTATAGATACGTTGGAGACGTATCACCCCGCTGCCTGTGGGTCGGTTCGCCACCGCCAAATCGCTGCCTGCCTCCGCTTCTGCTACACCATGACCCGCCTTTACGTGAGTCGCCGCCACCCCGTTAACCCGCCATCAGTGTCAAGCCGGCCACGAGCCGCCCTTGCGACCTCTCTCCAAGTCACCGTATGAGCCGCCGTTTGTCTCCGCCGGATTACCGCGCGTTCAAACTGCCGTTTCCCGAGCCGCCTTCGCCATGGCCCCGGGATGCCGGTCTATGCCAGTGCACCTGAGCGGGTGAACCGCCGCCGCTTCTGCGTCCTCAAAGTGCCTCTGCTCGTGAGCCGCCCCCGCTCATCTCTGTACTGAGCCATCGCCGCCTTGTCTTGCCTTTTGCCCAGCACCATTGGTTTGTCTCGCCACTATGGCTATCTCCGCCTGCTCTGAGCCCCTGCTCCGGCTGTTACGCCCATCCCCGGGCCACCCGCTCGCTGGCTCGATTCCGCATCACCGCCTCGTCGGCTCCGCGTGCACTCGCTGAAAGTTGGTTGGTCTGAACTCTGAATGAAAGACTGTCTATACAATGTGTTTTCACACATGAGTTGTTCTTTAGAGTATTTTTGTGTGCCGTCCACAAGCATTTGTTGCTACAGGATATGCACCCGTCGATCGTGCATTGCCTGGTGTAGATGGCCGCCGCTGCCAGCATCGATGGCTGGGACTTGAGCATCTTGTCGTCGACAAGGCTGAGCTTGATTAAAAGGAGTACAGTACATGGAAGTATATTACAAAATTAATACAAGTGGTTTTTTCTTCCTGATCTGCTGGTCTGCTAGTAACAAGACGTGGAGTCAAGGATATGAGAAATAAGCGCTATGGCGTGGCTCCCTAGGTCTGATGGGAAGCTACTACCATTGGAAAACAAGGAAATTACTATCGCTAGCAGTTACTACAGGGGAAGGTCGCTTCAACAGTTGTTATGAGCAAGGCTGGCTGTTGCACAGAGTTTGTGAGTTTGTACGTAGACATGTTGGGGAAAACATCAAGTGGTTTCATGGATTTCTTTGCGATCGCCTACTGATTGTTATTCAGAAAATTGGGAGAGATGGAGTCAACAAGATTTGACTGTTTACAGTATGCAGATCAGAGGATGAATCTGTTTTTTGAGAGTTTTTGCTCGTCAAAACACCACAGTACGGGGACTTTGCTGGCCGTAAGAGCACTTGCATATACAGCCGGTTCGAACCTTGCACAATTTCTATCAGCCCCACACTGGGATGGCATCATAACCCAGCTCCTGAAGGATCTATCCGGCAATCAGTTGCACAGATATGTAAAACCATTAATATTCTCAGACTTCACTAATATTGCACCGACAAATTAGAGAGAATTTTGAGAAGTACTTGGTCTTGTGCCAAGCCCACGATACTAAGGGCGGCAGATTTGTCAGCACTTACAACTGCAACCAATGTTGAAATGCTTGACTATACCAATTAGTTAAGAAATGGTATGTTGGAGGCCTACTCTGGACAAAGTGGCTAAATTGCCATTGAAATTACTGGAGAATATATATGGACATTATATACGGGTCATCTATCATCTGAACAAATCAGGTGATATTCATCTAAAGTTTATTTTTCTTAACACATATTGTTTTTGTTAAAGAACAGTTACTTAGTCTATGATATTTTTTCGCGGAACCATTATTCCTTACAAAAAGGTGTTGCAAAAGGAGGGGGAGCAAATATTATTTTTGCACTAGCGCTCATCCTGCGCAGATTGCCACCCCCGCTACATAAACACACGTGATTGACCTATTGTCTGCCCCCGTGGCCAACTCTCCCGCCCGCACCCGTTTACAAACGCTGTGGCTGATTCATCTGTCTGTACCACCCTTGCGTTCTGGTCTACATCAACACACCGGGCCGCACCTGTCTGCATGAGCTATTTATTGAGTATGAGCAAGTCACTACTTGGGTAGCCCGGTTTTCTTCCAACAAATTGGAGGCAAATTATCATTCAGCCGCCGTCTGCGCTGGATGGCTCAATGGAAATGCGCACAAATCGCTGCCACTACAGTTTGATTAACTTCAAACAACCAGTTGAAAGGAACCATTGGCCGAGTTGCTGACACGACTCATACGGGATCATTTATAACCCGCCGCAGTCACCTCAACCTTTTGTGGATTCACATTGCGTTATCAACACCAATGATATATACCTTCTGCTATGGTCAAATACGGAGAATCTCAAGACAACTCCTTGAGTCATCTTAAGACTCGGGGGCTACGATGATATGACTCAGCAAGTCTTGCCAGTTTCAGCAAATTCAAGTGCCCCAGGACGTTGAAGGGAAAGATAACCCGGTCCCGGAGGCTACTGTTATATTGATGAAAATTTAAAGGCCGTCAAAAATATTCTAGCTCACAATGATGCTTCCGCTTTATAGTCTAGATTAAGGGAAATCCCGTCTCCCACACAGCGCTGAAGCTCTTAGTATCTGGTTCAAATCCGGTTTAAGAGGAAATTATCTCTTGCAAAGCTCTGACGCTCTCAATATCCGGTTCAAAATCCCGGTTCAAGAAGAATTTATCTCTTGCAAAAACTTAAAGGCTGCCGAAGAAGACCTGTTGCCATGATGCACGGTTCAAACATGGGTATTCGGCATTATTGGCTTATCATATTATTGATCATATGGGGGCTCCCGGCTTATTGCAGCGAAGCTATGATCACCCTTCGATCCGGCTTATAAAGCCATATATATATATGACTCATATTTTATACTCCCAAGTGTATGTACTCCCATAGGCTAAACGGGCTAGTGGTTGTTAGATTGGCTATTAGACGGACTGAATAAATGATTTTCTATAGCGTGCATGCATTAACAAATGGAGATATTTGAGGGATCCTCCTAAATGGATAAGGTCGCACTCGTTGAAGTCTACCATGAGTCTGGTAGTTCACTTTTTTTATAGAAAAGACTGATATGCATGGCCGATATATACTTATTCTTCTTTTTTTGCGATTAGGTACACTACTTTTTTGCACGAGTATATACCACTTCTTACGGAGGATCATTTTTTTTGTAGAGTATATATACTGCTATTTGCATTGTAGTATATATATATATATATAACTTTTTCGACATACAAGTATATGTACAATATTTTTTACATATAGTCTTTTTTGTACTATTTGTGCACGGAAAATATATACTAATTTTTATTGGCAAGGAGTACATCCAACTTTTTTATGTAAGTATATACTTATTTTTTTCATATTGCAGCATATACTCCTTTCTTTGGTCTGGAAGCATATACTTTTAGTATGTGAGTATATATATACAACTTCTTATGGAAGAACATAATCTTTTTTTTACAGAGTATATATACTGCTATCTGCATTGTGGTTTATAGAGTTTTTTCTACACACAAATATGTATTATTTGTGCACGGCAAATATATACTACTTTTTTTGGTAAGGAGTATATACTACCTTTTGTATATGAGTATGTACATGTTTTATATTGTACTCCCTCCGTCCCAAAATAAGTGACTCAACTTTGTACTAGCTTTAGTACATAGTTAGTACAAAGTTGAGTCACTTATTTTGGGACGGAGGGAGTAGTATATATTACTACTATGTTGGTCTGGAAGCATATAATTTTTCTATGAGTATACCCTATTTTTTAATGGGGTATATACCACATATTGCAACTCTTTTTTGGGGTATTTTTAAATGGGGTATATACCACAAATTGCGACTCTTTTTTTGGGTAAAGGAACATATGCTATTTATATCAATATACTTCACAGTATTGTTTACTTAGAAATGAAGTATAATCCACTTGGAAATATAAATAACTACAAACTAAGGAGTATTCAGAATGAAGATTGAGCAAATATAGGTATAATTTGTATGGCACTGAGCAAACAAGAGCATAAATAAGAGAGTAAGAAACCATATAAAAAATGGGGATATTAACTTTTTTTATATGACACGAAGCACACAAGGCTTGTGCAAAGCAAAATGAAACACCGGTTGAAGCAGGGAAATGCATGTACCCTTTTACAAATGGAAAATTAAAGCAGCAATTTCAGAAAACTGATACTTACATGAAGGAAGCAAGGTAGTGCACTCTTCGACAACTAAACATGTAGGATCCTCTAGCTTGAATCAAATTAGTAGTTTTCTACATAGTAGTTTAGCAACCGGAGCTACTGCTCCTTTTGTTGGGTATACCACGAGACAACAGTTGTACACAAAACTATACATTTTATCATTTATCCACTAACAGGAGTAATTAGGAAGTATGCTAATCAGGTTTATGGCTAGCTGGGCGCCGCTGGCCATATGACCGTGAGAATTCGTTGGAGATCGACAAGCACACCGCGAGTGATGTTGCCTCCATCGACCACCAGAAGCCACTGAACTGATTTTTCCATTCTAGACGCCGTCGGCTACAAGCCTATAGAAACAACCACAGAGCACACAAATATTCTTTCGTTCACAGAATTAATGTCGGCAAACTATATTGAGACCCATCTCCTGGAAGGGATCATATATTCGTATGTCGCTCTTCAGATCTGGAAGCAAAGCAAGAGGATTATGATCAATGGATAGGAAGATGTTATAGATCTAGCCACGGAATCAGCATGCACAGAAAGTTCAAGAACAAATCGCATTGACCTCTGATTCCAATCAACATAGTGTCGTGCTCTCTGATCCATCGGCCAGCGGCAGATAGAATTTGGATCGCTTGTAGAAAACTAGGAACATCAAGGATTAAACTAGTGGCATGAGGTGGTAGATGCATGTGAAGGAAACAATCAGCTCATTACTGCCGGATAGATCAGCTCACCTCCCAATAGGATGTGCTTCGATGGCCAGAAGATGAGCTACACGCTCCTGTATCTTGCGGATTAAATCCAGCGAAGATCATAAGTGATTGAATCCGCCGGTGATCGCCGACGTCCGTCGAGTCGGCCTGGTTAGATATTAGTGGGTAACGAAAATCCCTACCGCCACGGAAGTTGTTTGAGTCAGGGAGATAACTGAGTCGGTATCTAATTATTTAATCTAAACAGGCACAAGTTTGTTGCCCGCTAGGACGTGTGTGCGTGCAGTTTGAAGGTGAGAGTATGTACTCCTAGGAGTACTGACCCATTTTCCTATATATATATATATCACTTGGGGGCTTGGTCGTATTCGAACCATAGCTACACCTCTTGATCGGCGCAAGGCCACCAGGAAAATCAGTTGGGGGCTTGGTTGTATTCGAACCATAGCTACACCTCTTGATCGGCTCAAGGCCAAAAGAAAATTACTTATGGGCCAAAGAGAGTGTTGCAAAAGAACAACTCAAACATAGGCACCCACTGAGCATAGCTCAAAATATTGCTTGGGGATTCTTTGCTATCGCAATGAACAAAGAATCTACACTTGTAATAGGCTATCAAGCCACGGCTTGGAAGCCTGGTGTATACACCTAAAACCCCGGGTTAGCCTGCCTTTTTTAAGTAAGTCACTCCGTCTAGGTAAACCTGGTATGACCCGCCAAACTTTGACAAGTCAATCTCATAAGACCCTGAACTTGTCAAAGTTAAAACGACGATTGGTTAAAGATTGAGGTCCATCTTAAAAAGGCTTTGTAAAATGGTTTAACTCAGTGGCCTGGCAGCCCATGAAAAGCGTCGAATTTGGGGCCTGGCAGCCCATGAAAAGCGTCGAATTTGGGACCTGGCAGCCCGTGAAAAGCCTCGACTACAAGTTTTTATATGCTTTTATTTTTGCCAAGTGTTTTCTCCTTTGATGTTTTTGATAAACCGACGTTTATTGACCCGACTTGGCTTTCAACTATAAGTTGTCAGTACATGATCAGTTATAATCCGGTGCTTATTGACCCGGCCTGGTTTCGACTATAAGTCGCCAGTATATATTTGGATTGCGCCATTGGAATCATGTGCTTATAAATCATTGGTTATATTATTCAAATCTTTAATAGCCAATATGGCTGGATTTTTATTATGGTTATCAATAACCAGTATTATGATTAAGGTTCTCAAAGTCGCTTTAGCGCAATGGCTATTATATTATCAATGAATATGATTTATTCTAAAATTGAAGGAATAGTCCCGAGTCGCTGCAGGCTTACGACCCGGCACTTGGGGGCTACATTATTCAAGTTAAGATCACATAAAATATGCAAGTCTCATGTCACTTCAAGCATGCACCATGACACTTGGGGGCTAATGCAAAGTCATTGTTTGCTCACCTTATTGAAGACCCGACTCATCACATCGTAATGAGCCGGCCCTTGGGGGCTACCAATTGCTCCTGTCAACAATTCAAGGTACATAAGTTTTTATCCATTATATTGAAGGATCCACTGCTTAGTTGGTAAAGCACAAAGCTCTCAACCTTGTGGACGTGGGTTCAAGCCCCATGATGGGGGTTACATCATATAATATTATTCTCAATGATATATATATATATATAAAGTCCCAACTTAATATTATCTTACTGATCCGGCCCTTGGGGACTACACGTTGCTGCTCAAATCTACATGATTATATTTATAAAGTCCCTGCTCATTATTGCATAATGACCCGGCCCTTGGGGGTTACACTGGTTGAAGTTTTTATGAGCATAAGGCAATTTCAAGTCCCAGGTTACTGCAAGCATGACAACCCAGCACTTGGGGGCTACATATGTGGAATACTCAGTTTATAACTAATGACGGAGATGACCAAACCGGATTTCTTCAAGGTTGTGACATTTATATTGAAGCAAGTCTTAAGCTGTTGCTACACTACCTTCTTAAGACTTGGGGGCTACAAGTGATAGGCATATAAGAGGTATATTTTCAAGCTTGATGTTAACTACAATTATGACCCGGTGCCATCAATATTTATAAAATGGCAAGTTCTACATCCTTAAACCGGCTGAAGATCAGATGAGTATTTCAAAGACCAATATTTTTGTTAAGCATTGGGAGCTGAGTCAAAGGAGTTATTCTTCACAATATTTCTCTGTGGCAAACCAATGTCAGCAAATTGATTATGAAGTTGGTATATTGACCCGAACTTCCCACAAGAAGGAAATGACAAGGACTTAAGGATGATCAGGATCAGTTTAACATGGATAAATCCAAATTAAACTGGGGGCTAATGTCGGGGATATACCCCACGGTATGACCCGGCCAGAGTTATAGCCCGGCTGGTACTTGGTAAACCGGCAGGAGTTAAGTCAGATGATAACCCGGCAGGAGTTAAGTCAGATGATAACCCGGCAGGAGTTAAGTCAGATGATAATCCGGCAGGAGTTAAGTCAGATGATAACTCAGCAGACAATCATAAACCGGCAGACCATCATAAACCGACACCAGTCATAACCCTGTAGACAGTGATAACTGGGTTGCCAGGGGTTATGAAGCCCGAGACGTTATGAAGCCCAAGATGTTAAGAAGCCCATGAAGAGAAGTCAGAATAGTTAAGTCTTAAGTACGAGTTGAACTCTACATGTAACCCGCCCCTTCAAATTATATAACGACGGTAGGGCTCCCCAAAGAGGGACAAGCAAGAGAAATAATCTTAGGGCTAGACATAACTAGGAGAGCCGGTTTACGGCGACTCCCTCGTGATGATAATGAGACCTAGCCACAAACAGCATGTAGGGTTGTTACCGGATGATGTTTCCCGGGGCCCAAAGCTGTCTAAATCCTTGTCTTGTGTTGCGTTTCTCGATTTCGCTCAACCCCTCTCAAGCTACCACATAGATGCGTTGGCCTCACGACTAAGTCCTCACACTAGGACATCTGCCGTGACAATTCCACGACAACACCCCTGCAGGCTAACAAAACTATTCAAATAGCCGCGTCAGCGGTAATGGACTACTTGGTTGCTTATACAGTTCATAGACAAGTGAAAGTGGATACTCTAAAACGCGCAAGATAAGCGTGAGTGCTATGGATGGCCTTCTCGTAGGGAGACGGGAGCGGATCCATAGTGGTCTATTGATATGGTGAATATGTGGACTCGTGTGCGCCACCTCAAAAGAGTTCCTAGCAGTCGTAGTACAGGATAGCCACTGAGTCAAAGCTGGCATGCTGCAGTTAAACTCCACCCCCCCTTTGTTGATACTGATGCATATGTAGATAGTTCTGATGTAAGTCTTGCTGGGTACATTTGTACTCACGTTTGCTTAATTTCTGTTTTGCAGAGAGACTTCCGTCTCACCAGTAGTTCCGTGTGGACTTCCACGTTTAGCTTGTTACCTCAGCTACGATCTTGTACCCTTGGGAGGGTCTTGTAGATAGTCGGGCTTCTCAGCCTTTTCTTTTGTAGTTGCCTGTACTCAGACATGTTATGCTTCCGTTTCTTGTATGCTCTGTATGTTGGGTCATGTGACCCATGTTTGTAATAAATGCTATGTGGCTCTTCTGGGCCTTTATCTATTTGAGTTGTTGAGTTATGTTGTGATGCCATGTTTTACAACACATACTTGCATGTTATGCGTACGTGTAACATGTATTGCTATGTGTGGGATCCGACAACCTAGTTATTTATTCTTAGTAGCCTCCCTTATGGGGAAATGTCTCCTAGTGCTTCCACTGAGCCATGGTAGCTTGCTACTGCTCCGGAACACTTAGGCTGGCCGACATGTGTCCTTCTTCGTTCCTGTGTGTGTCCCTTCGGGGAAATGTCACGCGTTGTTCCTTTAAGTCCTTGTAGCTTTCTACGACTTGGGTTCATACGTTGATGACCGACACGTTCGTTGCTGGGTCATGTATGCCCGTCCCTGTAAGTTATTGCCACTTTGGGTTTATGACTAGTCATGTCGGCCCGGGTTCTCTGTCATATGGATGCTAGCGACACTGTCATATACGTGAGCCAAAAGGCGCAAACGGTCCCGGGCCAGGTTAGGTGGCACCCGTGGGAATACCGTGCGTGAGGCCACAAAGTGATATGATGTGTTACATGGTAGATCGGTGTGACTTTGGATCGGGGTCCTGACAGCTTTGGTATCAGAGCCTGACTGCCTGTAGGACTACGAAGCCAAACTGGTCGAAGTCATGTCTAGAAATGCTTTAGTTATATAAGGGAATTGATTGTGGAAGGGAACGTAAGGCTCTTTTTACTCCTTTACCTTATGTCCTTCTGATCTGAGTCATCCTCTTCTCTTCTATGGGGGTTAAGAAACTAGGCTTTCTCATCTACCCATCAGGATCACGTGTTACTAATCCGTAGACTTATAGGATTGATGGTTTCAAGCCTCAGTTCAGTTCCCACTACTCCTGTGTGTTCATAGCTGGCCTCAGAACCTTGATATTGCGATGTTGAGTGGTTATGCCACCATTTTTGCAGGATGTCTCAAATCTTTGAGCACTTACAACCGTTATGTTGTCCGAGTCATCCCAGGTTTCTAAATAGTCCGATGCATTTGCAAATTCCTTCTTCCCGTCCTGATGTTCCTTTGGGCCAGATTAACCACACTAATCGCCAAGTTGAGGTACTCCGTTGCCTCGACATATATGTTGGAGCTATTATTATGACCCTAGGTGTCTTAGAGGATCACCTAGTAATCTAGCCATGTTTTGTGTTCCCAGTGTGATGATTCTGGCCATCATTCTCGAAAGCATCCCGTGATGCCACTTAGTTAGTAGGCATTCTATTCCTGGGTTATTGAACCTGAGATTCACCCTACTTACTTCATGTTGATAGTGTTTGCTAGTTCCTTTAGGATATTAGTAACCTTTGTGATAGTCCTCAAGGTCCGTGGTATTTCCTTCTTCCAAATACCATGAACTGCTTATGGCAGAAGTTCTTGAACCAAAAGATCACAACAAGAGTACTCTCGATGAGTTCCACATTCTATATTGTGACTCTGCCAGTCCTACCTCTCTGCATGGATTATCTGGAAGAAACCTGTTGAACTTGGTTCGACATACTAATCTATGCATCCACAACTCAGAAAGTTATATTTTCCTTGAGTTGACCCTCCTCAGTTGTATTCCGACCATAGTCTATCAATTGATAGTCAGGAATAGTTGTGCATTCGTGTTCATCGATGCCTATTATTCTTGTGGCCCGTCAAGCCGTTCTAGTTCAGAATGACTAGGAGAAACAAACTCCAGTACCTCATCCATTTCTAGGATTGGGTCAAAGTAGTTGTATCCCGCAGATCAAAATGCCAATCCAACTTTTGTTCTGTTCTACCCTGGAGTATTACCATCTTATGTCAAGAATTTCATGAGAATTGCACCACCTCTTATGAATTCTTGATTTAGTGATACTTCTTGCCATCATTATTCATTCCTTGGTTCCATGTTGTTGTGACTGGAATGCCGACAAGTGAACAGTGATGTGCGAAATCAATACTCCTAGCAACCCTGTTGCTTGGTAGTTAATGGACAATAATCTCATTCTTAGCATGTTGGTTATTGAATTATCATTCTAAGATTGATCGTGCTTCCTAGTCCATATTTCTCGTGCACACTTTGATCAATGAGTTGGGATTGTGCCAATCTCTCGCTCATTTGATCATATCGTCTTGCCCTGAAAAGCAAGATTGTTTTCGAGCTTAATAACATATTGGTGGTTCGTGATTTTTCGATTATCTTCTCAGAAGTATCACCAGGTTGTCCCCTGACTGTTATGCTGAGCTCATGATCAAGTTGGTTTCTTGTAAACCACCCCTTCTCCAAGAATATGTGTTGGATACCCCTGAGCTAGTTGGTTAAGCTAAACAACAACTTGGAGAATTCGAAGATAAAAGCTTTATCTGAGTTAGTTCATTCCAAAGGGATAACCCTTTGTATGTGTGTGTTGAAGAGAGACGATATCTTCATTCATTGATCCTCGTGATCAATTGTCGGTGCTATTGTCCTATCCAATCCTTGATTTGAGTATGGGCTATCATCAGATCAAATCAGAACCAACGATGTTTGTAATGTTGTCTTACCTGTGGTTGTTTCCTCGAGCATACACCATTATATCTTTTGGGTCTGACCAATGCTATCACCTTGTTTCCAAGATTTTGGAATTCCATTTGTATGGAAACCTCGATGAATTGTTGTCGAGCCCATCGGCAACATGTTTATCCTCTCCATGATTCATGTTGAACACTAAAGCTAGTGTTGGAAATTTTCTTAAACATTATCTTCGTGTTAACCCATGAAGTACAATTCATGATGAAAGAAGTGACTTCCTCTAAGTTCATGTGCATTTGGTGCAAGTTGCTGCCGTGAATCGAGAAGTTCAATTTTGCTTCCTCTGGAATCGTCTCAAGTCAGTCATGCATATGTGCGAAGTATTATGTGGTCTGGAGACTTGCAACCTTCATTCTATATGTATTCCTAGCACACCAAGCCACTGATTGATTTTTTTAAGGAGAAGAAGTTCCTTCTTAAGAGCATGCCTTATGCAAGGACTTTGATATCCTCGATGATGGTTCCCCATCGGAACTCGGTAGTGTTTGTTGTAAGACTACTATTTGTTCATGCTTGTCTGGGACAGCGTGTTCACATGTGTGTAGCAGAACCAACTCATGTTTTGGAGTTTACTGCCATAGTCCATTTCCTGAGAATCTCGCAACGTCATCTCGTCGGCATGCTGTCTGAAGCATTCTGTTACCAACCAGATCTGAATCTTAGGAAGACATGATGGTTGGAACTTCTCCCAAGAACTATGATATATGTTTCGGTAAAGTGGACGCACCTAGCTGGAAGATCTATTATTGTAGCATCTTGATTAAGCCATTTGGTCACTCTCCTATGAGGATTTTCTATGACTTATTCTAGAAGTTGTTCCTTATGGATGCATTATGTTTCCGAAGTCCGACCTACACTTGATGGCCATGTTAATACTTTTAAGTATGATCGTGGTATCTAGTACATCAAGGAGAACATTAGAAGCGGAGTGATAAATGTCTCTTGGTCAATCATCCAGTTTTGTTCCTTGGCATTGCTAAGAAAAAATCTAAGGAAGTGTTGCCTTCCTTTGCATCTGCATCGTCCATCACTATTCATCATGGTAGTATGATGTGTTGCCAGGATCCTCGACACGGATGTTGGTAAGACCATGATGAGTATGGAAATGCTCAAGTCCTTGAGAGCATGCGCAACCTCTAGGTTTTATTGTCGGCATTAATTTGGATTTGCTCTCAGTTTCTTCGATTATGCTATAACCATTCAAACAGTGGAATCACTCTCGACGGTTGAGTTTTCCCCAGTTACTAGAATCATTCCCAGCATTTGCATTTTGTTCCCAGCTTGCACCCGTCTTTGTGTCATTTTATTATGGTCTACCTTCTTAGTAAATTGTTGTCCAAGATCATCTTCAAAAGTGGACTTACCATGGGTCCCATCCATTTCCGATGATAAGCAAAATCATCCATTACGTTGTCTCCAACAAGGTAGTCCATATCGTCCATCCTAGTCCAAGTATGTCATTCTTTCGAACTCCTTAAAATGATGCATTATGAATTGCCTCAGGCTGGTATGAAGAGTTTCAATGGTCTATGGATCAAAAGTAATTCTTTTTGCCACTTTAGGGAATAATTCTACGAATCACCTCCTCTAAGGTGCCCCGTTATGGTATGAAGGACAATTAACTCCTCGCTACTCTGAAACTAGTGCACCATCTTTTCAAGCGTGGAATTCTCGTCTACCAAATTAAACCTTCATCATCAGATCCTTACCATCATCTCTGATGTGTGTTTTGTGTCTCAGTTCAGAGATGTTTCAATGTCTCACTCCATGAGTTGATCCTGAGTTTTTCTAGAGTTTTCCCTTTCTTCTCGTTGTCTTGTTGGATGGAGTTCTCAGAGCAAGACGTCGAGACAAAGATGATGATTGAATCAACGTTCTTATGAGGTGCAACTTGGATCATGAAGTTTGTGAGATTTAGTGTCCCCTCTGTCTTCCTACCTCACATCTTGAATCTCGAGACGAGATTCTCGTTTAGTGGGTATGAGTTGTCACAGCCCTAGAGTATTGCTTGTAATTAGTTGCATTTGCATCCATGCATCATGTTTGAGTTTAAATGAATTTGTAATGGGGATGCTCAAATCCTAGCACCAGATGAAATTCAACTAGGTTCAAATTCAAATCTTCTGAATGAACCAAAATGCCCTCCAGAAAAGTTCATGATTTTTGATTAAGGTGAAAACCTCTGCCAAAAATGGTGAACATATTTCTATGACATTCTGGAATTTCGAATTAACTCATATTGTATTTGAATTGGGGCATTTAAATTATATAAATATTTTAAATGCTCTAATAATTCTGAAAATAGTTGAGGGCTATTGGGAATAATCGAGTATGTGCCCACAATTTATTTCAGGATTTTATAAAGTGGTTTAGTATTTTACTAAATCCAAAAAAACAAAGATAGAAAATAGAAAACATAAATAAAAGGAGAGAGAGAGGTTGCTTGTGGCTTACCTGGCGCCCACTTGGCCCAGCGCTAGCGGCCCAGCTCCCCTTTGCCAGTTGTCATCAACCTCTGCCTACTGGCAGAGGCGAGACAGCGTGGCGTGCGGCTGCATGCCACGCCACCTCCCTGCCTCCCTGCCGTGCTGGCGAGTAGGACAAACTCACGGGAGACGTCCGGATCGAGCAGACGTCCCCCACACCTCCCCCTCGCTACTCCTCATTCGATCCCCGCCATGGCCGAGACCACCATGACCGCAGCATTGTCATTGTCGCAGCCACCGCCTTCCCCTCGTCGCCTCGACATGCCCAAGAGCTTCGCCTCAACGCCCCTGTCCTCTACGTCGAGCCACGCACCATCGGGCGCCCCAGAACGCCCTCTCTGCCGTCATCTTCAAGCTCGAGCGCCAGAGATCACGACCGCCAGCCCGTCGACTCCAGAGCCTCCTCGAGCTGCCGACCTTGTCTTTGACTTTGAAGTGAGCCTCTCCGTCGTTCCCCTCTACTGCCCGTGTCGATTTCTCCCTCTAGCTAGCTTTGCCGTCGCGGCCGAGAGCTTTGCTCTGCCGGCCACGTAGCCGCCGCGGCCACAGCTACTGCCGCCTGTGTTTGAGCGAGTGGCTGTACTCAGCGTGGTCCCAGGAGCCCAGTACAAGCATCCGTTCGTCCTCCCGTCCTCCGTAGCATCGTTCCCGTCGAGGTCCGAGCTCCAGCTACTGCACCGGCCATCCCCGCCGTTGTTCTGGTCCACCCCGGCTCGCGCTAGCCGCATCGTTGGACGCGGACAAGCCTCAACTGCACGTAAAGCCCCACTGCCGTCCATTTGGTCGCTGGAGGGCAAAACCCGAGCATCGTTGTCGTCTCTGGACGTCGCCGGCGGTCTGGCCTTTAGGGCCTAAGCACCCTACTGATTATCCCCTGGAGTAAATGACAGCCAGGCTCCACCGCCTAACTAACTGGCTAACTAAAATAGATTAAGGTTAATCTAATGACTATGGGCCACGTGTCAGTTTTGACCGTGCTGACATGGCCGTTGACTTGGCCCACATGTCGGCGACCCTCACCAGCACTATGACACTGACCAATGGGTCCCACAGGTCAGGTTTGACCTGGACCGACCCAGTTGACCTGCTGACATCAGCCTTGCGCAATACTGACGCAGAAATTCTTTTCTGAAATTTAAATAAATCTTAAATGATTTATTTATTTTAGAAAATACCCTAACTTAAAAAAACATAGAAAATGATCCGCGGCTCAGAATGAAAAATTTATACATGAAAAATTATTAGAAAAATCCAATATATCCATATGTACCATTTCCATGCATGTTAGAACAACTTATGGCTTCTGTTTTAGGACAAATCAAATAAATGGCATTTGCATATCCACATATGGAGTTTGAATTTGAATCTTGGATTCAAACCAACTTCATTTGAATTGTTGCTAGTTGCATTAGCTCAAACCACAGCATATTGCCATGTCATGATCATGCATCATATTGTTGCATTACATTGATTGTGTTCCTTCTCTGTTGCCGGTATTTGTCCCCTCTCAGTAGACGTGGTTCCGACGATGAGATCGATGACACCGATGAAGAACTATACTATCTTCAGAAGTGCCAGGCAAGCAAAAAACCCCTTGTTCATTCCGATACAATCCCACTCTCTCACTTCTGCTCTCTTTTACTGCATTAGGACAACAACGATTCATCTGTTACACGCTGCGGTAGTTGAACCCCTTTCCTCTGCATGACCTGTCATTGCCACAGTAAATACATGAAACTCACTAGCATGAGTAGGAGTTGTTTGAGCCCTGATGTGCCTACTCATTCATGCTTGTTTGTCATGCCTGCTAATGCTTAGAGTTGAGTCGGGTCTGATTCATCGGGGATGAATTGGAACGCTGATGAACATGTCCTACTGTGTGTGAGCTAAGTGTGTGAACACGATTTGGTAAAGGTATCGATGAGAGGCCATGTAGGAGTACATGGTGGGTTGTTTCATTGGAACTGTCCTTAGGAACTTAGATCTGTGTATGTGATTTAAGATCAGCCACTACCACACGTTGGGCCTGAAACCAATGGACCCTCTCGACTTATTAACCGCCCCTATCCTCTGTCCAGGAGTTGTAAGTTGTTTCTGGTGTTTGTAGTATGCTGGAGGCCGTGCGCAACGCTGACCCGAGGGGTGGGCTGTGATGCGGTAGGCACGTGGCACGGTGTACCAGGACACCCGTTTGGTGCCTCGGGAACCCTGCACACATCGTTCGGGGCCGTAGTGGAAACCTCGGCCGGACTCCCTGTGGATGGGACCTGAATAGGCAATAAACCTGGACTAGGCACTTGTGTGGTTAGTCAGGTCGTGGCCGACACCCTCGCTGGGCTTCCGCTTGATGGTTGCCGAGTACATGTCGTGTAAACGGCGACAAGTGGTGAGAGCGTGTGTGAAGAAGTACACCCCTGCAGGGTAACAAAACAATTCGAATAGCCGCGTCCGTGGTAATGGACTACTTGGTTGCTTATATAGTTCATAGACAAGTGAAAGTGGATACTCTAAAATGCGGAAGATAAGCGTGAGTGCTATGGATGGCCTTCTCATAGGGAGACGGGAGCGGATCCATAGTAGTGTATTGATATGGTGAATATGTGGATTCGTGTGCGCCACCTCAAAAGAGTTATCACCACTCATAGTACAGGATAGCCACTGAGTCAAAGCTGGCTTGCTGCAGTTAAACTCCACCACCCCCTTTGTTGATACTGATGCATATGTAGATAGTTCTGATGTAAAGTTTTGCTGGGTACATTTGTACTCACGTTTGCTTAATTTATGTTTTGCAGAGAGACTTCAGTCTCACCAGTAGTTCCGCGTGGACTTCGACGTTTAGCTTGTTACCTCAGCTACGATCTTGTACCCTTGGGAGGGTCTTATAGATAATCAGGCTTCTTAGCCTTTTTTTGTAGTTGTCTGTACTCAGACATGTTATGCTTCTGTTGCTTGTATGCTCTGTATGTTGGGTCATGTGACCCATGTTTGTAATAAATGCCATGTGGCTCTTCTGGGCCTTTATCTATTTGAGTTTTTGAGTTATGTTGTGATGCCATGTTGTACAACACATACTTGCATGTTATCCATACGTGTAACGTGTATTGCTATGTGTGGGAGTCGACAACCTAGTTGTTTATTCTTAGTAGCCTCTCTTATGGGGAAATGTCTCCTCGTGCTTCCACTGAGCCATGGTAGCTTGCTACTGCTCCGGAACACTTAGGCCGCCGGCATGCGTCCTTCTTTGTTCCAGTGTCTATCCCTCCGGGGAAATGTCACGCGTTCTTCCTTAAGTCCTTGTAGCTTGCTACGATTTGGGTTCATACGTTGATGACCGACACATTCGTTGCTGGGTCATGTATGCCTGTCCCTGTAAGTTAGTGCCACTTTGGGTTTATGACTAGTCATGTCGGCCCGGGTTCTCTGTCATATGGATGCTAGCGACACTGTCATATACATGAGCCAAAAGGCGAAAACAGTCCCGGGCCAGGTAAGGTGGCACCCATGGGAATACTGTGCATGAGGCCACAAAGTGATATGATGTGTTACATGCTAGATCGGTGTGACTTAGGATCGGGGTCCTGACAATGGAGTTCAAGTTGAACTCCATGGGGGGTGGAGACTCCCACCCTCTCTTTAGAGATGGCAGAGTAGAACTCCCCGGCAGCTTCGGTGCTTAGCGTGGCGCCAAGAGCTCTGGGTAAGATAAGCTCTGCGAAGAGCTCGAGACGGAGGGGGCTGGACTCCGTTTCCATGTCCGCCAGACGCTTGACAGAGGAGGCCTTGGTCTGAGAAAGATGAGGAGATTGGCGGCATGCCACCTCAATCTTGGTGGCTTTGTTGCTGGTCTTCTTCACCCTCTTGGCGGCTGGCGTTGGGTTGGAGGCCGCCGCCCCTCGGGAAGCGGCGCGCCTGCGGGTGCACTGTTCTGTGTCCGACTCGGGAGCTTGCGGCCCAGCCGTGAGCCACTCCTCGTCGAGCCCCGCCAGCTCGCCGATATCCTCCTCCTCCTGAAGCTCCATTGCTGCCATGGCTAGGGCCTCTAGCCCGGCAAAGTTATCCCTAACAAGCTCTTCCCCGATAGCTCCTTACGTGGTTTGCGCCTCGCTGCCGCCGTGGGAAGAACTCCTGTCCTTAGCCTTCCCCTTGCCCTTCTCGGCCTTTGCGACCTTCTCCATCTCCGTGAGGCGGGCGACCTTGTACTCCTCGACTCTCTTCAAGATGTACGCCACCTCCACATGAGTAGGTGCGTTTATACATCCCAATTTCGGTCCTGGTAGCCCTCTGCACCAGGGTGTTCGACCGCTGGAGCTCTTCATCCAGTGAGGGAAGCTGCCAGGTGCTCGCTACCCCTTCGGCATTGCAGTCCGGCATCCATTTCAATATCTGGTCTAGGGATGAATTGATGTTCAAAGGGATAACAGTTGCCGCTAGCTTGAACAGCTCGAAGCGATCGAATGGTTGGTCGCACATCCAGCCATGGCCGTAAACTGATAAGTTGTTGCCAACCCTAGGAGCAGCCTCATCCTATCCGCATCATCACCATACAGCCATGCAGGCCTGTCCCTTTCCTGCAGCGGTGAGATACGGGGAGAAGAAAATCTGCCCCCACATGTTCAATGGTTAACTCGGCAGTCTTCAAACGGGTAATCCTATTGATTGCCGGGCATAGTGTATCCTCAGTGAGGCCTTTGGCGCTCCAATCCTTGCCGCGCTCAACACATTCCTTCCGTGCTTCACAGAACTCGGGAGCTTCTTCATCTTGAATCAAGCACCAATCCCCTCTCCATTCATCCCACCTCTCGTGTTGGTACCCAGGGAGGTAATCCCAGATCTTCCTCGCCACTCGTGGCATCCAGCTAATGACTCCTGTCGTGGAATTGTCACGGCAGATGTCCTCGTGCAAGGACTTAGTCGTGGAGCCATTGCAGCTAGGAAGCTTAAAGGGGTTAAACGGGACAAGGAACACGAGGGTTATACTGGTTCGGCCCCTTACGGTGAAGGTAAGAGCCTACATCCAGTTGAGGTGGTATTTATTAGGGTTTCGATGACCAGGGAGCTTAATTGCTATGCCTGGCTCTCGACAAAATCTTACCCGTCCCTAAACCGCCGCCGGGTCATCCCTTTATATAGAGAGGTTGACGCCCAGCGGCTCTCAGAGTCCCGGCCGGCTCATAAGAGTGTCCGGCTCGGACTCTCAACTATTCTTGCCTTACACTACAAGTCTTGGCATACGGCGGTTTATCACTACGGGCCTTAAGCCATCTCCGGGTCTTAGGCCCATCATTGACCCGCCGTCTTCGAGCTCGGTACTGGGCTTCGCGTGATGACCATTATGAGTAACCCGGCCCCCCTGGCGGGTGACTCTAAGGGTTATATCCTCAACATTAGGCCCCAGATTGATTTGAACCGGTTCATGTCAATCTTCAATTCTTTTGAGAGGAAAGATCTTCCGGCTTATGGTCGTGCGAAGGTTATAACCCGCCGTGACGTCATCTTCTGGATTCCTGGTAACCCACCATGACGTCATCTTCCATTAAGTCCATTTTTTATCCCACCATACCTTCAACGGATCTTATCTTTAAAGGCCATCCCGAAAATCGAGGCTTTTTTGTGGTGAGATAATCACGCCGTGGCCTCCTCGTTTCTCGTGCCCACTTATGAGCCTCACCTTATAAATAGCCCGGACCATGAGGCTCCAGTTACTTGTCGCCTCCATCGTCTTCCTCCTCTCGCCACTGTCCTGTCGCTCGAGCTCCACCACCGCCGCCGCCGCGGGTCTCCTCGTCTTCACCGACTCAGGCCGCTGCATCAACCTGACGTGACCAGAGAAACGGCGGTGACCTCCGCAACTCTCCAGCACCCGTAAGCCCTTGCCACTCCATAGAATAGATCCGCATTAGGGTTCTTTGCTGTTCTTCCCGTGTTCGTCGCCGTTCATCGCGAGCTCTTGATAGATTCCATTATTACCACCTTTTCTTGATCTTTAAACTGTACAGAACTGCTGCGGTAGCTGTTTCACGCCCGTTCCCAGTGTACATAGATCCCCTTTCATTGCATAAAGGCTCCGTTCAAACCCTTGAACTTTTTCTGTGTCTGTTCTAGGTCTAGAAATTTTTCCTTTCAGCCAACCATTTGATCCAAAATAATTACTGCGATCTGTGAAACTTGTTTTCACCACACTTAGTCAAAAAATTGCATCTGCTGAGCTATGGCGGCTCACATTTCCGGCTTAAAAGAAGCCACACGCTATAAAATTTCTGGCTCATTTATGATAAAGCTGTAGACAATTTGAATTACTCACGATACCTTCAGCGGCTTAGATAACCCGATGCACTTAACCATATGTCATTAGGCCCCTCTCATAAGCCGCCATTTGAGTATTAAACTGTAGACATCTGCCGGCTTATAATTGAACCGGACATTTTCCTTTTGTCATAGGCTTCATCTTTCACAATGCCTCCCAAAGCTCCCAAGGCACCCATCACGTGCAACTGGATGAGATCCAATGTCACCGACGACACTCTAGCTGATTTCGTAAAGACGGGTTACTTGCCCAAGAAGGAAATCATGTCTTATCGTGCCCCTGACCCGTCGGAGGAAAGACCTCAACCAAGAGATGGTGAGGTGGTGATATTTGCTGATCACATGAGCCAGGGCTTCGCACCGCCCGGCTCAAAATTCTTTAGGGATGTTCTGAACTTCTTCAATCTACAGCCGCAAGACATAGGACCCAATTCCGTGTCAAATATATGCAACTTCCAAGTATTCTGCGAAGTCTATCTTGGAGAAGAGCCCAGCCTGCTGCTCTTTAGAGAGCTATTTTATCTGAACCGCCAGAATGAGTGCGCCAACGGGCCGAGCCTGGAACTTGGTGGAATCCCGATTCAACGCCGGAGAGATTGCCTCTTTCCTTATGCTGAGCCGCCAAGCCATCCAAAGGACTGGAACCAGACGTGGTTTTATTGCCAGGACACTTCTCCGGCTGACGAGAGCCCTCTGCCCGGCTTTCGTGCCCTGTGTCTGGAGCCAAATCACCCTTTGCCAGACAAACTCTCTCAAGCTGAGCGTCAACCTCTGATCCCCACCATCAATAAGATCAAGGCTCTCCTGGGAAACGGCCTCAATGGCATTGATCTGGTCCGGGTTTGGATCTCTTGGCGGGTGATCCCCTTGAGCCGCCGCCCCAGCTTAATGTGTGCTTACACGGGCCGGAAGGATGACCCTCTGTGGCACAGCCCCAACGATCTTCCTAAGGACATTGTGGATGACATGACCAAGTCTCTCCTGAATGAGAGCTTAGCCGACTGTGGGAGAACCGGCCTGAACCCCTTCTGCCAAGCTAACCCGGCTCCGGCGGTAAGCCACTTGACCTGAACACCTTGGTTTTCTTTTTAATAGCTTCCATCTAGACCTTAAGAAATCTTTGTTGTATGTTTCAGGCTAATGACAAGTTCTGGAAGGTCAAATATGACCATGAGGCGGCCAAAAAAGCCAGGAAGGCTAAGAAAGCCGCCAGGAGAGCCGCTCCCCGCAAGAAGGGAAGCAGGCCTACTGCCTCAGAGCTGCTTCAGCTAAGTGACAGCTCCGAGTCAGAGGTAACCCCTGAATCTGTAGGCTCTTGTCTTGTTTCTTGTTTATTCCTGTCCACCTTATCAATACTGATCATCAGCAGGATGACACCGGAGCAAGTAACCCGGTGACTGAAGAGGTAACGACACTTTCCTCCGACTCGGAGCCCTTGCCAAGGCTGAAAGTCCGAAGAGTAACCCGGAAAGTAAGATTTTCACATCCTTTAGCTTATCAAGATCCTCAATTTCTTTTGAAGCAACAGATTCATTAGAGTCGGCGGCACACCCGGACCAACAAGGATGCAGACCTCTCCTCCGGCTTACCTGAAGCATCAAGGAAGCGCCGGACCGAGGTTATCTCCAACTTATATCCTTTTCATCCTTTGGCGGGCGTTACTCGTCAACCGCTCAATTCTTCTGATTCAAATTATCAGGAAACTTCACCTTCCTCTGGTGAGTCTATGCAATCTAACCTACCGGCTTTCAAGACCGCACCCCGGGTAACGATGATCATCTTGTGTTGTGCTTATCTTTACTCATGCTTTTGTACTAACCTTTTGTCCTTTCAGTGCCCAGGCAAAGCTCAGCTAGAGGGCGAAGAAGAATAAACCGGTCGAAGAGCCAGTCTTGACTGAGCCGGAGGTTTCAGCTCAAGAGCCGCCAGCTGCCTCTGCTCCTGAAGCCACCGCTCCAATCGACGAGCCAGTCATAGAGACTTCTACCAATCTGGACATCTACAGGCCGGCTCAGCCGGCCGATGACCCGGACGTGGTAATCACCTGGACGGAGTTTGTCGAGCCGGGGAGACCCACTGCACTAGCTAAGTGCTCTGCCAAGGAAGAGTTGCTAGAGCGCCATAGGGCCAAGCTGGACATCACCAACTACGCTAACTTGAGCATTGGAGATATCATCTCCGGCTATGTCAATCAGGTGCACAGCAGCCGGGACCTGGAGATTGACATGGTGAAGCAGATACAGCAGAAGTCTGAGGTACCACTCTCTTGCTTACTGCATAGTCATCTTTACCATACTAGCCCCCAAGTCTACTACTTATGATAGAATATGTTGTAGACTTAACTTCTGGCTTACTTTCATGAACCGGCAATTTGTAGATAGAACCTTTCAGCATACATTAGCCCCCAAGTGCCAAGTGTCTTTGCTTGGAAAGTGCTTGGGACTTTAAAGTTGTATAATAATGATTCATACTATAATCCGGAAATTGTACAGGCTGCTTGCAAGAAATTTGAGGCTGATATCTCTGAGCTGAAGAACCGCCTGAAGACTCAGGAAACTGAGACCTGGAAGGCCAATGCTAAATTTGAGTCCAGTGTTGCTGCTCAAGAGAAGCTGAAGAAGAAGTTTGAAACCGAATGGAAGACTTGGGCCGAAGAGAAGGCTGCTCTGGTCAGCCGGGCCGAACAGGCGGAGGCGGCTCTGACGGAGAAAACCGCCGAACTCTCCGGCTTAAAGCGCCATGTGTCACAGATGGTCGCCGCAATCTTCGGTAAGTCATTCTGCAGACTTTCAACAAGTTTACATTCTCTATGTCTCATAAGTCCCATCATTGCGAGCGGCTTACCCGACGTTTGTAAAACAGGTCCTAGAAGCGCCACCCTCAATCAAAATGTGCTGACCAAACTGAAGGCCGTGTACACTTTGGTGGAGCAACTCTACACCGGGTCACAACGCGCCTTGGCCGTTGTGGCCCTGTCCAATGAGGTTCCGACTCACCTGGCGGACGTACTTCGCCGGCTTGCCGTTCTTCCTCAGCGTTTCCAAGAGCTGCGACGGGCCTCTGCAAGAGCCGGAGCCATAGCTGCTCTGAGCCGGGCCAAGGCTTTCCTTCCGGAGCTAGACCCGGCTGACATCGCACTTGGATACCCCAGCCTGAAGGAAGACGGCATCCCCTTCGACCAAAAAGACTTTGCCGCCTGTGTGAAGATCGTGCGCCCGGTGGCCACCCTTATTGGGAATGACACCGACCTTACCAAGTACCAGCCGGGCTACGACGCAGAGAATCAGAGGATCCCCACTCCGTGTTATGAAGCCATCAGCTTGGTCCCGCCGACTCGTAAGCACACCTTTGCCCCAGAAATTGACCCGGCCGGATTAATTGACGAGGAGGCTCAATTTGAAGCTTTGAGCGGCATTGACTGGAAATCGTCAACCTTCCAGGTCATGGGAACAGCCGGAGGAGCGGAGAGGGATGAGCCGGAAGCTTCAACCCAGCAAGCATCTTGACTCTTAGGCGGCCCACGGTTACGCCTTTAAAACAATGCTTCACCTTTTGGACTCGGGGAGTCTTGTAATAGAGTAGGACAAACATGTTAACCTTGTCGTGCCATCGTGCACATGTTGAATGCTTAGCTCCATTGAAGTTGCTTCCTTATATTCCTCCGGGTCATAATTGATCATCCTGCATAGAAAAAACAAGTCACAAGTCTCTAGGCGGCTGACCGCACTGAGAACCATAGACCTTACATATATAACCTAGGATATGAATTAAAAATCACAAAAAACTGGCCCTCAATTATATCTTCGATGTAACCATAATGGCATACTCACAAGCCATCAAGCATAGTTCCGGCTTTTGTAACCCGAATAATGAGGTGAAGATCTCAAATCCGGTTTACCAGCGTCAAGAATACTTACTGGATGTTATCAACATTGTGAATCAAAAGTAAGTCGGCAAAGGAAAAAACCGCCCTTGCACACTGTTGATGTGACCCACAGAACTTGTTGTAAGTCAGAAGATCAAAAACTTAGGGGCTTCCAGTTCGAATACGACCAGAGAACCATCCCAAAGGGGTTAAGCTAAGATTCGAATGCGATCATATAGCCCCCAGTGGCTTTGGCGATGCCAATCAAGAGGGTACCGACAGCTATGCTCTCTTTGGTTCGAATACGACCCATGTTTGAACAGGAAGCCCCCAATTGACTTTAAGAGTTGTTTAACGATGCTGATTCGAATACGATCCACATCGGTTCCCAAAGGGGTTTGAGCTATGATTCAAATATGATCAAAGAAAACTCCCCAATGAGCTCGGCACTTTGCCAATCAAGTGGGTATCGACAGCTATGTTCTCTTTGGTTCGAATACGACCTATGTTTGAACAGGAAGCCCCCAGGTGATTATATTGCGTACGGCTAGATTCGAATATGATCATAAGCCGGATCCACCTCCAAGTGACCATGTGATGGTGTAATGGAAACAACACTTTTACCTTTGGAGGAGAAAAGGACAGAGGTCCTGCTTTATTATTGAACATAATATATACATGGCTATAGAGATAGGTACATTATGAGAGACGGTGGCTCAAGTGTAATAAGGCCGAAGCTGAGCTATGTTCCACGGCCGACGGGTCTCCTCCTCCGATTTGCGTGAATCTTTATGCTCCCGAACGTCAATAAGGTAATATGACCCGTTGTGCAAGTTCTTGCTGACCACAAAGGGCCCTTCCCAAGGCGGGGATAGCTTGTGTGCATCTGTTTGATCTTGGATGAGCCGGAGCACCAGGTCACCTTCCTGGAAGACCCGGAACTTAACCCGGCGACTGTGATAACGGCGCAGGTCTTGTTGGTAAATCGCTGAGCGAGCTGCTGCCACGTCACGCTGTTCGTCCAACAAGTCAAGAGCATCTTGGCGCGCTTGTTCATTATCCGCCTCAACATAAGCTGCCACGCGAGGCGAGTCATGACGGATGTCACTGGGGAGGACTGCTTCCGCTCCATAAACCATGAAGAAGGGCGTGTAACCCTAGACCTATTAGGAGTAGTATTGATGCTCCATAACACGGAGGGTAACTCCTCCACCCAACAACCCGACGTCCGTTGCAAAGGGACTAAAAGCCGGGGCTTAATGCCCTTCAAGATCTCCTGATTAGCTCTCTCAACTTGACCATTGGATTGAGGATGAGCCACTGATGAAACATCAAGTTGAATATGCTCTCGTTGACAAAACTCCTCCATGGCACCTTTAGACAGATTGGTACCATTTTCAGTTATAATGCTGTGTGGAAAACCAAAGCGAAATATCACCCTTTTCATGAACTGAACCGCCGTGGCTACGTCACACTTGCTAACTGGCTCTGCTTCAACCCACTTTGTGAATTTGTCAACTGCCACCAAGAGGTGGGTCTTCTTATCCTTGGACCTTTTAAAAGGCCCAACCATATCAAGCCCCCAGACCACAAATGGCCAAGTAATTGGAATCAGCCTTAGCTCCTGAGCCGGCACATGAGCCCGTCGCGAGAACCTCTGGCAACCATCACATTTACTGACCAAGTCCTCCGCATCAGCATGAGCCGTCAGCCAATAAAAACCATGATGAAAAGCCTTGGCCACAAGGGATTTTGAGCCGGCATGATGGCCACAATCCCCTTCGTGAATCTCACGTAAGATGTCTTGACCCTCCTCAGGGGAAACACAACGCTGGAACGTTCCAGTAACACTGCGGCGATGCAGCTCACCATCGATAACAACCATTGACTTAGACCGCCGGGTTATTTGTCTGGCCAAAGTTTCATCCTCAGGCAAATCTCCCCGGGTCATGTAAGCCAAGTATGGCACCATCCAGTCCGGGGTGATGTGGAGAGCCGCCACCAACTGTGCCTCCGGGTCAGGGACAGCCAAGTCTTCCTCTGTAGGTACCTTAACAGAAGGGTTATGTAGGATGTCCAAGAAAGTATTAGGCGGCACCGGTTTTCGCTGAGAGCCTAGCCGGCTTAATGCATCAGCCGCCTCGTTCTTCCTGCGATCGATGTGCTCTACTTGGTAACCCTGAAAGTGTCCAGCAATGGTATCAACTTCACGGTGATAAGCCGCCATGAGAGGGTCCTTGGAATCCCACTTGCCTGATACTTGTTGAGCCACTAGATCTGAGTCACCGAAGCACCTTACTCGGCTCAAGCTCATCTCCTTAGCCATCCAAAGACCATGGAGCAAGGCCTCGTACTCAGCCGCATTGTTAGTACAAGGAAACATCAACCGTAGCACATAATGAAACTTGTCACCTTTAGGGGAAGCCAATACAACTCCAGCCCCCAAGCCTTCCAATTGCCTAGACCCATCAAAGTGAATAGTCCAATATGTATTATCCGGCTTTTCTTCAGGCACCTGTAGTTCTGTCCAATCATTGATGAAATCCACCAAAGCTTGAGATTTAACAGCAGTGCGTGGTACGTATTTCAGACCATGAGGCCCAAGTTCTATAGCCCACTTAGCCACTCTCCCTGTGGCTTCTCTGTTTTGGATGATATCTCCAAGGGGAGCAGAGCTAACCACCGTAATGGGGTGACCCTGAAAATAGTGCTTAAGCTTCCGGCTTGCCATGAACACACCATAAAAAAGCTTCTGCCAATGTGGATACCGCTGTTTGGACTCGATGAGCACTTCACTGACATAATAAACCGGCCGCTGAACCGGATATTCCTTACCCTCTTCCTTGCGCTCCACCACCACAGCCACACTGACGGCTCGTGTGTTGGCAGCTACATACAGTAATAAGGGCTCCTTGTCAACCGGGGCAGCAAGGACTGGGGGCTCAGCCAGCTGTCTCTTCAAATCCTCAAAAGGAGCATTAGCAACATCATTCCAGATAAAGTCATCAGTTTTCTTCATCAACTGGTACAGTGGCATGGCCTTCTCACCCAAACGGCTTATAAACCGGCTTAAAGCAGCGATACGACCCGCCAGGCGCTGGACGTCGTTTATACACGCCGGCTTAGCCAGAGAGGTGATTGCCTTGATCTTCTCCGGGTTAGCTTCAATGCCTCTATGAGAAACCAGAAAACCCAAGAGCTTGACTGCAGGAACACCAAAAACACATTTGGCCGGGTTAAGCATCATCTTGTAGACCCGGAGATTATCAAAGGTTTCCCTCAGATCATCTATCAAGGTTTCCTTCTCCCTGGATTTAACCACAATATTATCCACATAGGCATGAACATTACGCCCAATCTGGTTATGAAGACAGTTCTATACGCAACGCTGATAAGTCGCCTGTGCACTCTTGAGTCCAAAAGGCATAGACACATAACAGAAGGCTCCAAAGGGAGTGATGAACGCCGTCTTCTCCTGGTCCTTAACTGCCATTTTAATCTGATGGTATCCAGAATAAGCATCCAAGAAACTTAAGCGCTCGCAACCCACCGTAGCACCAATGATTTGATCAATACAGGGAAGGGCAAAAGGATCAGCCGGACACGCCTTGTTTAAGTCCGTGTAGTCCACACACATCCGCCAGGTGCCATTCTTCTTGAGCACGAGCATCGGGTTAGCTAACCATTCTGGATGAAAGACTTCGACAATAAACCCGGCCGCCAAGAGCCGGGCCACCTCTTCACCAACGGCTTTCCGCCTCTCTTCATTAAACCGCCGAAGGAATTGCCTGACCGGCTTAAATTTCGGATCAACATTAAGAGTGTGCTCAGCGAGTTCTCTAGGTACACCTGGCATGTCAGAAGGTTTCCATGCAAAGATGTCCCTGTTCTCACGGATGAACTCGACGAGCGCGCTTTCCTATTTTGGATCCAAACTGGCACTGATGCTAAACTGCTGAGATGAGTCACCTGGAATGAAATCAACAAGTTTAGTCTCATCGGCTGGCTTAAATTTCATTGCCGGCTCATGCTCCGTGGTCGGCTTTTTCAGAGATGTCATATCTGTTGGGTCAACATTATCCTTGTAAAACTTCAGCTCCTCTGTTGCACAAACCGATTCCGCATAAGCCGCGTCACCTTCCTCACATTCCAAGGCTACCTTTCGGCTACCATGAACCGTAATGGTCCCATTGTGACCCGGCATCTTGAGCTGTAGGTATATGTAACACGGCCGTGCCATGAACTTGGTGTAAGCCGGCCGCCCAAATATGGCATGATACGGACTTCTTATCTTGACCACCTCAAAGGTCAATTTTTCCACCCTGTAGTTGTACTCATCTCCAAAGGCCACTTCCAATTCGATCTTACCAACTGGATAAGCCGACTTACCAGGCACCACACCATGGAAAACAGTATTGGACTGGCTGAGGTTCTTATCAATCAACCCCATACGACGGAAGGTCTCATAATAGAGGATGTTGATGCTGCTGCCTCCATCCATGAGCACCTTAGTAAACTTATATCCTCCCACCTGAGGAGCCACCACCAGGGCCAAGTGACCCGGATTATCAACCCCGGGAGGGTGATCCTCCCTACTCCACACAATAGGCTGCTCAGACCATCTTAAATAGCGTGGAACCGCCGGCTCAACAGCATTCACAGCCCTCTTGTGAAGCTTCTGATCTCGCTTACACAGACTGGTGGTAAACACATGGTATTGTCCACCATTGAGCTGCTTTGGATTGTTCTGGTATCCCCCCTGTTGCTGTTGATGACCCTGGCCGGACTGCTGATTAAAGCCCCCTTAAACATTCTGAGGATTGGAATTTGAGCCGCCGCCCGGGCCATGAAAGCCGCCGGCGCCTGAGCCGCCGCCCGGGCCATTGTTGCCATTAAAAGCGTTGGAGTTCTTAAAGGCCTTCATGATTGCACAATCTTTCCATAGATGAGTAGCTGGCTTCTCCCTGGAGCCATGCCTTGGACAAGGCTCATTCAACAACTGCTCAAGCGTTGGGCCTGAACCGCCGGCTCGGGGAGGTGGCCTCCCTTTACGTCGCTGGTTGTTACCCTGTGAGCTGGCATTGGCCACAAACTCCATGCCGCCATCAGCCTTACGCTTGTTACCTCCTTGATTTGCCGGGTTATGCTGAGGACCCTTGCCATTGCCGTTCTTCTTTCCCTTCCCTGTCCTTTCATCATCTGACGCGGGGTCCTTGGTACTATCAGAGTCGGCGTACTTGACGAGAGCCGCCATCAGCGTACCCATATCATTGCAGTCGCGCTTGGGCCGCCCGAGCTTCATCTTCAGGGGCAGGAAACGACAATTCTGCTCCAACATCAAGACTGCGGAGCCGTCATCCATCTTATCAGATGAATGTATTATCTCTTTGACCCGGTGAACCCAATGTGTCATAGACTCACCCTCCTGCTGTTTATAGTTAGTCAAATCCACAATTGACATAGACTGCCTACAGGTATCTTTGAAGTTTTGGATGAACCGGGCTTTCAGCTCAGCCGAAGACCCGATAGAATTCGGTGGCAGCCCTTTCAACCAAGTGCGGGCAGTCCCATCTAACATCATGGTGAAGTACTTGGCCATCGCCGTTTCGCTGACCTCCAGCAATTCCATGGCCATCTCGTAACTCTCGATCCAGGCTCTGGGTTGTAAATCAGCCGTGTAATTAGGCACCTTCCTAGGCCCTTTGAAGTCCTTGGGTAGACGTTCATTGCGGAGAGCCGGCACTAAACAAGGGACACCTCCAGTCCTCGTAGGGATACCCACGTCGACGGAAGCCGTCGGATAAGCCGGGGGTGTCTGGTAAGCCGTCAGCTGAGGCACCTGCTCCGCCTCTTGCCATGCTTTGTCTTGGTCTGTTGCGTGAAAGGCTCTGTTATGAGCCGGGCCATGGCCAGGTGGCAAGTCATGGCGTCGGACGTTACTTGAGCCGGTCGCTGAAACCATGTGTCTGCTATAACTCGGGCTCCGGCCTGGACGAGGGGTTGAATGGATCCTTTCTCGGCTGTAAGAGTATGCCTCTTGCTGCGCCAGAGCTTTCTGAAGGAGCTCCCTGACCCGGCGAGTTTCAACCGCCGTTGGAGAGTCGCCATCAATTGGGAGAGCCGCCAGCCGTGCCGCCGCAGCGACCATGTTTTCCAACGGGTTGGCATAATGACCCGAAGGTATTGGCACGTACTGAGGCGGGGCAGGGTTCACCCGGGGCGGTCCCATTACTTGGGGCTGAATTGGTGTCCCAGCCCCGGGCACTATGATCTCCGGCGGGTTACTAGACCCTGCACCTGGCGTGTTGAAGAGGTTTCGAGGATCGTAAACCGGAGGGAGTCGAGATTGGGCCTTTTGATGCCTCCTTCTCATGACCTCATTGGATGCGTTTTGATCCATCGTGAGCCGGAATGACTGTGCCTGAATCGGCTGAGTCTGGGCGTCGAGAGCCGCCCTCTCTGCAGCCATCCTGATCCCCTCCGCCGCCAGATCCTCCTTGGCCTTTGCTAGATCCAGCTTTAACTGTGCCACCTCCGCGTCATGTTGAACTTGATCCGCCGGAGCTACCGTAGCGGTCAACAGGACCGTCATCCTATCTGTAAGATCCATCAGTACCTGAGCCGGCGAAGGCACCGGGCTTCCTGACCCGGAGGCGGGGTTTTGAACAGGTTGCGCGCCGGCCATGAAGATTCCAACCCGGCTCGGCGGTTCGAAGGGGTCCGGAATGCTGTCGCCATCGGAACAACCCCTGAGCCTGCCATCTTGAAGTTGATACAACGAGTTTGACTCGTCCGTAGACGACTCGCCGTCAGATCCGGCGACCGTCTCATCACCAGATCCAGATCCATCAGAGAGTCCTCCATGAACACATCCCAAAAAAGCATGCTTTAAGGCAGGTAGGGCCCGGGCGGGTCGTGCACGCTGAGCCGTCTCGATGAGATCGGCGCAGAGATCCGGCTCAGGGCCCGGCTCACCAATCTTGCCAATGAAGACATGGACTCCACCGAAGGGGACCCGGTACCCGTACTCAATTGAGCCGGCGTCGGGGCCCCAGTTTGCATCGTTGATGTAGAGCTTGCCGCGACGACTCTTGGTCATCCGGCCCACAGCGTATCCCTTGAGCCCTTCGAAGCTGCCCTTCAAGAACTCAAATCCACCGTGCGCTGGCCCCACGGTGGGCGCCAACTGTCGTGGAATTGTCACGGCAGATGTCCTCATGCAAGGACTTAGTCGTGGAGCCATCGCAGCTAGGAAGCTTAAAGGGGTTAAACGGGACAAGGAACGCGAGGGTTATACTGGTTCGGCCCCTTACGGTGAAGGTAAAAGCCTACATCCAGTTGAGGTGGTATTGATTAGGGTTTCGATGACCAGGGAGCTTAATTGCTATGCCTGGCTCTCGACGAAATCTTACCCGTCCCTAAATCGCCGCCGGGTCGTCCCTTTATATAGAGAGGTTGACGCCCAGCGGCTCTCAGAGTCCCGGCCGGCTCATAAGAGTGTCCGGCTCGGACTCTCAACTATTCTTGCCTTACACTACAAGTCTTGCCATACGGCGGTTTATCACTACGGGCCTTAAGCCATCTTCGGGTCTTAGGCCCATCATTGACCCGCCGTCTTCGAGCTCGGTACTGGGCTTCGCGTGTTGACCATTATGAGTAACCCGCCCCCCTGGCGGGTGACTCTAAGGGTTATATCCTCAACAACTCCGGAGCGGTGGCCCTTGTTCTCCACCCGCGGAACGAAGTAATGCCGGAACAGATCCACATTGGGTCTGACTCCAACAAAATTCTTGCACAAATGTGCAAAAATGGCCATGGTCGCCATTGCATCTGGCGTGAAGTCGAGGAGGTAGAATCCATAGATATTCATGATTGCCTCAAAGAACTCGGAGAAAGGGGAGCAGCGGCCGCAGATAAAATAAGCATAGAAGAATCGATATGAATACGGAGGGTCTTCCTTCCCCGCCGCGAAAACTGCGGGCGCTCCGTGCCCCTTTTCGACAGGTCTCCCCCACAGATACCCATACCTCGCCTGAAGGACCGGGCCGCTCAAGTTCGATGGGATGAAGACAAAATCCTCCCTCCGCTTCTTGTTCAGCTCCGCCGCCCTCTTGCTTCCCTCGGCAGCGACCTCCTTCATCGCGGCCGTCGGCCTTCCTTTCTCCACGGGTTTCTTCCCCATGCCCGCGGCGGCGATACAGAAGAAAAAGGGGTTTGGTGGGAGGGACGACGGTGAATGGGGGAAGGAACTGTCACTTGGCTTGCCGAGGAAGAAGATGGGGGAGCGGGGAAAGAGACAGGTAAACCGTGCCGCTCCGCTTTTCCCTGCTATTAAGGGTGGGGATGCGGGACAGGAGCACGACGCTTCAGAAAGTTGCCATTTTACCTGAACTGCAATGGCCGCACTGAAGGAAATATGCCCTAGAGGCAATAATAAAGTATTATTTATTTCCTTATATCATGATAAATGTTTATTATTCATGCTAGAATTGTATTAACCGGAAACATAATAAATGTGTGAATACATAGACAAACAGAGTGTCACTAGTATGCCTCTACTTGACTAGCTCATTAATCAAAGATGGTTATGTTTCCTAGCCATAGACATGAGTTGTCATTTGATTAACGGGATCACCTCATTAGGAGAATGACGTGATTGACTTGACCCATTCCGTTAGCTTAGCACCCGATCGTTTAGTATGTTGCTATTGCTTTCTTCATGACTTATACATGTTCCTATGACTATGAGATTATGCAACTCCCGTTTACCGGAGGAACACTTTGTGTGCTACCAAACGTCATAACGTAAATGGGTGATTATAAAGGTGCTCTACAGGTGTCTCCAAAGGTACTTGTTGGGTTGGCGTATTTCGAGATTAGGATTTGTCACTCCGATTGTCGGAGAGGTATCTCTGGGCCCACTCGGTAATGCACATCACTATAAGCCTTGCAAGCATTGTGACTAATGAGTTAGTTGCGGGATGATGTATTACGGAACGAGTAAAGAGACTTGCCGGTAACGAGATTGAACAAGGTATCGAGATACCGACGATCGAATCTCGGGCAAGTAACATACCGATGACAAAGGGAACAACGTATGTTGTTATGCGGTCTGACCGATAAAGATCTTCGTAGAGTATGTGGGAGCCAATATGGGCATCCAGGTCCCGCTATTGGTTATTGACCGGAGAGGTGTCTCGGTCATGTCTACATAGTTCTCGAACCCGTAGGGTCCGCACGCTTAACGTTACGATGAAAGTTTTATTATGAGTTTATGTATGTTGATGTACCGAAGGAGTTCAGAGTCCTGGATGAGATCGGGGACATGACGAGGAGTCTCGAAATGGCCGAGACGTAAAGATCGATATATTGGACGACTATATTCGGACTTCGGAAAGGTTCCGAGTGATTCGGGTATTTTTCGGAGTACCGGAGACTTACGGGAATTCGTATTGGGCCTTAATGGGCCATACGGGAAAGGAGAGAAAGACCCCAAAGGGTGGCCGCACCCCTCCCCATGGGCTAGTCCGAATTGGACAAGGGAGGGGGGTTCCCCCTTCCTTCTTTCTCCTTCCCCCTTCCCTTCTCTTACTCCCACAAGGAAAGGAGGAGTCCTACTCCCGGTGGGAGTAGGACTCCCCCCCTGGGCGCGCCACCTCCCCTTGGCCGGCCCTCTCCCCCTTGCTCTTTTATATACGGGGGCAGGGGGGCACCCCATGGACACACAATTGATATATGATATTTTAGCCGTGTGCGGTGCCCCCCTCCACCATACTACACCTCGATAATATCGTTGCGGAGCTTAGGCGAAGCCCTGCGTCGGTAGAACATCATCATCGTCACCACGCCGTCGTGCTGACGAAACTCTCCCTCAACACTCGGCTGGATCGGAGTTCGAGGGACATCATCGAGCTGAACGTGTGCTGAACTCGGAGGTGCCGTGCGTTCGGTACTTGATCGGTCGGATCGTGAAGACGTACGACTACATCAACCGCGTTGTTATAACGCTTCCGCTGTCGGTCTACGAGGGTACGTGGACAACACTCTCCCCTCTCGTTGCTATGCATCACCATGATCTTGCGTGTGCGTAGGAATTTTTTTCAAATTACAACGTTCCCCAACAATGGTATCAGAGCCTGGTTTTATGCGTTGATGCTATGCACGAGTAGAACACAAGTGAGTTGTGGGCGATATAAGACATACTGCTTACCAGCATGTCATACTTTGGTTCAGCGGTATTGTGAGATGAAGCGGCTCGGACCGACATTACGCGTACGCTTACGCGAGACTGGTTTCACCGTTGGGAGCACTCGTTGCTTAAAGGTGACTGGCGGGTGTCTGTCTCTCTCACTTTAGTTGAACCGAGTGTGGCTACGCCCGGTCCTTGCGAAGGTTAAAACAACACCAACTTGACAAACTATCATTGTGGTTTTGATGCGTAGGTAAGAACGGTTCTTGCTAAAGCCCGTAGCAGCCACGTAAAACATGCAACAACAAAGTAGAGGTCGTCTAACTTGTTTTTGCAGGGCATGTTGTGATGTGATATGGTCAAGACATGATGCCATATTTTATTGTATGAGATGATCATGTTTTGTAACCGAGTTATCGGCAACTGGCAGGAGCCATATGGTTGTCGCTTTATTGTATGAGATGCAATCGCCATGTAATAGTTTTACTTTATCACTAAGCGGTAGCGATAGTTGTAAAAGCAATTAGTTGGCGAGACGACAACGGTACTACGATGGAGATCAAGGTGTCGCGCCGGTGACGATGGTGATCATGACGGTGCTTCGGAGATGGAGATCACGAGCACGATGCTTCGGAGATGGAGATCACAAGCACAAGATGATGATGGCCATATCATATCACTTATATTGATTGCATGTGATGTTAATCCTTTATGCATCTTATCTTGCTTTGATTGACGGTAGCATTATAAGATGATCTCTCACTAAAATTTCAAGATAAAAGTGTTCTCCCTGAGTATGCACCGTTGCGAAAGTTCTTCGTGCTGAGACACCACGTGATGATGGGGTGTGATAGGCTCTACGTTCAAATACAACGGGTGCAAAACAGTTGCACACGCGGAATACTCAGGTTAAACTTGACGAGCCTAGCATATGCAGATATGGCCTCGGAACACGGAGACCGAAAGGTCGAGCGTGAATCATATAGTAGATATGATCAACATAGTGATGTTCACCATTGAAACTACTCCATCTCACGTGATGATCGGACATGGTTTAGTTGATTTAGATCACGTAATCACTTAGATGATGAGAGGGATGTCTATCTAAGTGGGAGTTCTTAAGTAATATGATTAATTGAACTTAAATTTATCATGAACTTAGTCCTGATAGTATTTTGCAAATTATGTTGTAGATCAATAGCTCGCGTTGTTGCTTCCCTGTGTTTATTTTTGATATGTTCCTAGAGAAAAATTATGTTGAAAGATGTTAGTAGCAAAGATGCGGATTGGATCCGTGATCTGAGGATTATCCTCATTGCTGCACAGAAAAATTATGTCCTTGATGCACCGCTAGGTGACAGACCTATTGTAGGAGCAGATGCAGACGTTATGAACGTTTGGCTAGCTCAATATGATGACTACTTGATAGTTTAGTGCACCATGCTTAACGGCTTAGAATCGGGACTTCAAAGACGTTTTGAACGTCATGGACCATATAAGATGTTCCAGGAGTTGAAGTTAATATTTCAAGCAAATACCCGAGTTGAGAGATATGAAGTCTCCAACAAGTTCTATAGCTAAAATATGGAGGAGAATCGCTCAACTAGTGAGCATGTGCTCAGATTGTCTGGGTACTACAATCGCTTGAATCAAGTGGGAGTTAATCTTCCAGATAAAATAGTGATTGACAGAATTCTCTAGTCACCATCACCAAGTTAGTAGAACTTCGTGATGAACTATAGTATGCAAGGGATGACGAAAGTAATTCCCGAGCTCTTCATGATGCTGAAATCGACGAAGGTAGAAATCAAGAAAAACATCAAGTGTTGATGGTTGACGAGATCACTAGTTTCAAGAAAAGGGCAAAGGAAAGAAGGGGAACTTCAAGAAGAACGGCAAGCAAGTTGCTGCTCAAGTGAAGAAGCCTAAGTCTGGTCCTAAGCCTGAGACTAAGTGCTTCTACTGCAAAGGGACTGGTCACTGGAAGCGGAACTACCCCAACTATTTGGTGGATAAGAAGGATGGCAAAGTGAACAAAGGTATATTGGATATACATGTTATTGATGTGTACTTTACTAGTGTTTATAGCAACCCCTCGGTATTTGGTATTGGTTCAGTTGCTAAAGTAGTAACTCGAAACGGGAGTTGCAGAATAAACAGAGACTAGTAAAAAGGCGAGGTGATGATGTGTGTTGGAAGTAGTTCCAAGATTGATATGATCATCATCGCACACTCCCTGTACTTTCGGGATTAGTGTTGAAACTAAATAAGTGTTATTTGGTGTTTGCGTTGAGCATGAATATGATTTGATCATGTTTATTGCAATACGGTTATTCATTTAAGTTAGAGAACAATTGTTGTTCTGTTTACATGAATAAAAACCTTCTATGGTCATACACACCAACGAAAATGGTTTGTTGGATCTCGATCGTAGTGATACATATAATCATAATATTGAAGCCAAAAGATGCAAAGTTAATAATGATAGTGCAAACTATTTGTGGCACTGCCGTTTAGGTCATATTGGTGTAAAGCGCATGAAGAAACTCCATACTGATGGGATTTTGGAATCACTTGATTATGAATCACTTGATGCTTGCGAACCGTGCCTCATGGGCAAGATGACTAAAACACCGTTCTCCGGAACTATGGAGAGAGCAATAGATTTGTTGGAAATCATACATACAGATGTATGTGGTCCGATGAATATTGAGGCTCGTAGCAGGTATCATTATTTTCTGACCTTCATAGATGATTTGAGCAGATATGGGTATATCTACTTAATAAAACAGAAGTCTGAAACATTTGAAAAGTTCATATAATTTCAGAGTGAAGCGAAAATCATCGTAACAAGAAAATAAAGTTTCTACGATTTGATCATGGAGAAGAGTATTTTAGTTACGAGTTTGGCCTTCAGTAAAAACAATGTGAAATAGTTTCACTACTCACGCCACCTGGAACACCACGGTGTAATGGTGTGTCTGAACGTCGTAATCGTACTTTATTAGTTATGGTGCGATATATGATGTATCTTACCGATCTACCACTATCGTTTTGGGGTTATGCATTAGAGACAGCTGCATTCACGTTAAATAGGGCACCATCAAAATCCGTTGAGACGACGCCTTATGAACCGAGGTTTAGCAAGAAACCAAAGTTGTCGTTTCTTAAGCTCAAACCCAAATCGGAGAAATGTGTCTTCATAGGATACCCAAAGGAGACAGTTGGGTACACCTTCTTTCACAGATCCGAAGGCAAGACATTCGTTGCTAAAAATGGATCCTTTCTAGAGAAGGAGTTTCTCTCGAAAGAAGTGAGTGGGAGGAAAGTAGAACTTGATGAGGTAATTGTACCTGCTCCCTTATTGGAAAGTAGTTCATCACAGAAATCTATTCCTGTGACTCCTACACCAATTAGTGAGGAAGTTAATGATGATGATCATGTAACTTCAGATCAAGTTACTACCAAACCTCGTTGGTAAACCAGAGTAAGATCCGCACCAGAGTGGTACGGTAATCCTGTTCTGGAGGTTATGTTACTAGACCATGACGAACCTACGAACTATGAAGAAGCGATGGTGAGCCCAGATTCCGCGAAATGGCTTGAGGCCATGAAATCTGAGATAAGATCCATATATGAGAACAAAGTATGGACTTTGATTGACTTGCCCAATGATCGGCGAGCCATTGAGATTAAATGGATCTTCAAGAGGAAGACGGACGCTGATAGTACTGTCACTATCTACGAAGCTAGAATTGTCGCAAAAAGGTTTTCGACAAGTTCAAGATGTTGACTACGATGAGAGTTTCTCACTCGTATCTATGCTTAAGTCTGTCCGAATCATGTTAGCAATTGCGGCATTTTATGAAATCTGGCAAATGGATAAACAAAACTGCATTCCTTAATGGATTTATTAAAGAAGAGTTGTATATGATGCAACCAGAAGGTTTTGTCAATCCTAAAGGTGCTAACAAAATATGCAAGCTCCAGCGATCCATCTATGGACTGGTGCAAGCATCTCGGAGTTGGAATATACACTTTGATAAGTTGATCAAAGGATATAGTGTTATACACACTTGCGGTGAAGCCTGTATTTACAAGAAAGTGAGTGGGAGCACTACAGCATTTCTGATAAGTATATGTGAATGACATATTGTTGATCGGAAATAATGTAGAATTATTCTGCAAAGCATAAAGGAGTGTTTGAAAGGAGTTTTTCAAAGAAAGACCTCGGTGAAGCTGCTTACATATTGAGCATCAAGATCTATAGAGATAGATGAAGACGCTTGATAAGTTTTTCAATGAGTACATACCTTAACAAGATTTTGAAGTAGTTCAAAATAGAACAGTCAAAGAAAGAGTTCTTGCCTGTGTTACAAGGTGTGAAATTGAGTAAATACTCAAAGCCCGACCACGGCAAAAGATAGAAAGAGAATGAAAGTCATTCCCTATGCCTTGGCCATAGGTTCTATAAAGTATGCCATGCTGTGTACCAGATCTATTGTATACCCTACACTGTTTTTGGCAAGGGAGTACAATAGTGATCTAGGAGTAGATCACTAGACAGCGGTCAAAATTATCCTTAGTGGAATAAGGATATGTTTCTCGATTATGGAAGTGAAAAAAGGTTCGTCGTAAAGGGTTACGTCGATGCAAGTTTTGACACTAAAACTAGATGACTCTAAGTCTTGGTCTAGATACATATTGAAAGTGGGAGCAATTAGCTAGAGTAGCTCCATGCAGAGCATTGTAGACATAGAAATTTGCAAAATACTTACGGATCTGAATGTGACAGACCCGTTGACTAAAATTATCTCACAATCTAAACATGATCACACCTTAGTACTCTTTGGGTGTTAATCACATAGCGATGTGAACTAGATTATTGACTCTAGTAAATCCTTTGAGTGTTGGTCACATAGAGATGTGAACTATGGGTGTTAATCACATGGTGATGTGAATTATTGATGTTAAATCACATGGCGATGTGAACTAGATTATTGACTCTAGTGCAAGTGAGAGACTGAAGGAAATATGCCCTAGAGGCAATAATAAAGTATTATTTGTTTCCTTATATCATGATAAATGTTTATTATTCATGCTAGAATTGTATTAACCGGAAACATAATACATGTGTGAATACATAGACAAACAGAGTGTCACTAGTATGCCTCTACTTGACTAGCTCGTTAATCAAAGATGGTTATGTTTCCTAGCCATAGACATGAGTTGTCATTTGATTAACGGGATCACCTCATTAGGAGAATGACGTGATTGACTTGACCCATTCCGTTAGCTTAGCACCCGATCGTTTAGTATGTTGCTATTGCTTTCTTCATGACTTATACATGTTCCTATGACTATGAGATTATGCAACTCCCGTTTACCGGAGGAACACTTTGTGTGCTACCAAACGTCATAACGTAAATGGGTGATTATAAAGGTGCTCTACAGGTGTCTCCAAAGGTACTTGTTGGGTTGGCGTATTTCGAGATTAGGATTTGTCACTCCGATTGTCGGAGAGGTATCTCTGGGCCCACTCGGTAATGCACATCACTATAAGCCTTGCAAGCATTGTGACTAATGAGTTAGTTGCGGGATGATGTATTACGGAACGAGTAAAGAGACTTGCCAGTAACGAGATTGAACTAGGTATCGAGATACCGACGATCGAATCTCGGGCAAGTAACATACCGATGACAAAGGGAACAACGTATGTTGTTATGCGGTCTGACCGATAAAGATCTTCGTAGAGTATGTGGGAGCCAATATGGGCATCCAGGTCCCGCTATTGGTTATTGACCGGAGAGGTGTCTCGGTCATGTCTACATAGTTCTCGAACCCGTAGGGTCCGCACGCTTAACGTTACGATGAAAGTTTTATTATGAGTTTATGTATGTTGATGTGCCGAAGGAGTTCGGAGTCCCGGATGAGATCGGGGACATGACGAGGAGTCTCGAAATGGCCGAGACATAAAGATCGATATATTGGACGACTATATTCGGACTTCGGAAAGGTTCCGAGTGATTCGGGTATTTTTCGGAGTACCGGAGAGTTACGGGAATTCGTATTGGGCCTTAATGGGCCATACGGGAAAGGAGAGAAAGACCCCAAAGGGTGGACGCACCCCTCCCCATGGGCTAGTCCGAATTGGACTAGGGAGGGGGCGCCCCCTTCCTTGTTTCTCCTTCCCCCTTCCCTTCTCTTACTCCCACAAGGAAAGGAGGAGTCCTACTCCCGGTGGGAGTAGGACTCCCCCCTTGGGCGCGCCACCTCCCCTTGGCCGGCCCTCTCCCCCTTGCTCCTTTATATACGGGGGCAGGGGGGCACCCCATGGACACACAATTGATATATGATATTTTAGCCGCGTGCGGTGCCCCCCTCCACCATACTACACCTCGATAATATTGTTGTGGAGCTTAGGCGAAGCCCTGCGTCGGTAGAACATCATCATCGTCACCACGCCGTCGTGCTGACGAAACTCTCCCTCAACACTCGGCTGGATCGGAGTTCCTGGGACGTCATCGAGCTGAACGTGTGCTGAACTCGGAGGTGCCGTGCGTTCGGTACTTGATCGGTCGGATCGTGAAGACGTACGACTACATCAACCGCGTTGTTATAACGCTTCCGCTGTCGGTCTACGAGGGTACGTGGACAACACTCTCCCCTCTCGTTGCTATGCATCACCATGATCTTGCGTGTGCGTAGGAATTTTTTTGAAATTACTACGTTACCCAACACCCACGACCCCACGACGCACAGTAATTGAGCAAAGTGGATGTTGGATTGACTAGTTGTCGCAGCAAACCGGCACGCACAACCCTCTCCTGCCACCTGTCCGCACATGGTTTTGGGGCCTAACCCAACGTGTCACGCGACACGTGTGGCTCAGGCCCGGGGGCTTATGTCGGGGAAAATGTACAGGGGTATGCATTTTTTCCCTGACTCATGCACGGACAAGTCAAGGTCAAGTCAGAATACAAGGAGCCAAGATGTTCAAAGGACCAACGTGAAGATCAAAGGGACCAAGATCAAACCAGAGAAGCAAGAAACCATCAAGAGAAGGGCCTCCTTTGCCGTGCAGGCGAGCTCGGCAAGGGGCGAGGCCACCACCGGAAGAAGACATCCAAGACGTCCCGACAGGGCCTGCTGGGACACACGGAGGCAAAACCACCTCACCAACTACCCCACCACGACCCACGTCGTCAATCAGTGCGGTGTCAAGAAGCGAAGTGATTAAGTGGCAGCCATTCGCCACATGGCAACCTCTCCCTATAGGAAATACCTACAGATGACACCCGTCCTGGACGTGTCAAGCGAGCAGGCGTGGAGCTGGCAAGATAGCCCGGCAAGCCTTGCCGGGCAACCAACGATGTGACATTGAGTGGTGCATTTAATACGCCCTGCCGGGACTCACGGAGGCAAAACCACCTCGCCAACTACCCCGGCACAACCCACGTCGTCAATCAGTGCGGTGTCAAGACGCGAAGTGATTAAGTGGCAGCCATTCGCCATGTGGCAGCCTCTCCCTATAGGAAATACCTACAGATGACACCCATCTTGGACGTGTCAAGCGAGCAGGTGTGGAGCTGGCAAGATAGCCCGGCAAGCCTTGCCGGGCAACCAACGATGTGACGTTGAGCGGTGCATTTAACACGCCCTATCAGCCCATAGAGTTAGGTATGATAGCACTGTTTGCTATCTTATCAGTGCATAATGACTGCTTTGCCATTGTGGTAACCCCTTGATCTATAAAAGGAGGCCCATGGCAACGATAGAAAGGGTTAGAAGGTTGGATAACTCACACCCCCATACGCGCGTAGCCACTATCGTCCTGAGGCAACCCTTGCCGGGCAAGTGTACTACGCTCCACTACCACCTTTCCACCATCAATCCGCCAAAGCGGGAGTAGGGTTTGATGCCTCGTAGCGGCCCGAACCTGGGTAAAAATGCTTGTGTGATCTCTGCCATGCTGCCGCATGTTCGTCTGCTCTTTGTGCAATGCGACGCCCCCTGCCAAACCAGCAAGGGGCCTTCTGGTCCCATAGGTGGCCGCGGTTTCCCGCGACAATCGATGTGTTTGCCTGGCAACCATCTGATATCCCCAGTGTTCCCAGGGAGGTAATCGAGCACCACCTTGTTGTCTGCCCACATGCCCGACTCGTCAAGCAGAAGGTTCAAAAGCAGGCCTTGGAGAGGCAACAGTTCATTGCCGACGAGATTAAGAAGCTTGAGGCAGTTGGTCTGGCCAGAGGAGTACTGCATCCGACATGGTTAGCAAACCCGGTGGTCGTACGCAAGGCTAATGGAAAATGGAGGCTTTGCATAGATTTCACAGATCTCAACAAGGCTTGCCCGAAGGACCCATTTCCCTTGTCGCGCATCGACCAGATTGTGGACTCCAATTCGGGTTGTGACTTGCTCTCTTTTCTGGATGCATACTCTGGATATCATCAGATCATCATGCCCAAGGAAGACGAAGAGAATACTTCGTTCATCACCCCATGTGGTACGTACTGTTTCGTGCGCGTGCCTTTCGGATTAAAGAGTCCCAGGTCCACTTTTGCAAGAGCAGTCTAGATTGGTTTTGAACCACAGTTGCACAGAAACATTGAGGCTTATATGAATGATATTGTGGTCAAGACCAAGGACAGATCAACCCTCATCCAGGATTTGGAGGAGACATTTGCTAATCTGTGCAAGATCAACTTGAAGCTAAATCCGGAGAAGTGTGTGTTTGGCGTTCCCTCCGGCAAGCTACTCGGGTTCTTTGTGTCCCATCATGGGATCGAAGTCAACCCCAACAAGATCAAGGCTATCGAGCAGATCCAGGTGCCCAGGACAGTGAAAGATGTGAGGCGTCTGACAGGGTGCATTACCGCACTTAGAAGATTCATCCCCAAGTCTACCGAGCGCGCCATACCGTTCTTCAAAATTTTGAAGAAGGCAGGGCCCATGAAATGGACCCCGGAAGCAGATGCAACATTACATGATTTGAAGACCTATTTGTCCTCTATTCCCACTTTGGTTTCTCCCAAACCACAAGAGCCATTGCTACTATACTTAGCTGCAAATAATCAAGTGGTTAGTGCAGCCCTAGTGGCACATCGGGAAGTAGAGGAAACATAGAGTGAGCAAAGTCCAGCAGGACCGAATGGGGATCAGGACAAAGTGGAGCACGACAGCAGAGGCAACCCCAAGGATGCGACAAGGAAGAAAGTGGTGCAGCGCCTAGTATAGTTCATCAGCTCCCTGTTACAGGGGGCTAGATCGAGGTACTCTGGTGTGCAAAAGTTGATTTTAGGCCTCATCATGGCCTCAAGGAAACTGCGCCACTACTTCCAAGCCCATGAGATCACGGTTATCACTCGTTTTTCGTTACAAAGGATACTCTGAAACCTTGAGGGTACCGGCAGAGTAGTGGAGTGGGCTTTGGAGTTATCCAGCTTTGGCCTGAGATTTGAGAGCACATCAAAAATTCAGAACGGGGCACTGGCAGAGTTTATTGCAGAATGGACGCCAACCCCTGATGAAGAAGTGCTGGAAACAGTTACCCCCGGCAAGGAAGCACCCCAAGAATGGATCATGTATTTTGATGGTGCATTCTCCCTGCAAGGTGCAGGGACTGGCGTGCTTCTCTCTGCTCCCACTGGGGAGCACTTGAAGTATGTTGTCCAGATGCATTTTCCCCGGGAGGAGGCAACCAACAATACAACAGAGTATGAAGGGCTCCTTGCCGGGCTCAGGATTGCCACAGAATTGGGAATCAAGAAACTGATCATTCAAGGAGATTCACAACTTGTGGTTAGACAAGTCAACAAATATTACCAAAGTCCATTGATGGAGGCATATGTTGAGGAAGTGAGAAGATTGGAGGAGCGCTTTGACGGATTGCAAACAAAGCACGTACCCCATGCGGAAAACAACATAGCTGATCATCTGTCAAAGTGTGCTGCGCAAAACTTCTTGTGGAACCATGAACTTTTGTTCTCCATCTTACTCAGCCCTCTGTATCCCCGGAAACAATGGCCTGAAAGAGGAGGAAGTTTGTAACGCCCCGAGACCGCCGCTCCAGATGCCGCCCAATTATTTTGTTATGGCTGTGTGTTTTATTTGTGTGTTGCATTCATCATCGCATCATCCGCATTGCATCGGCACTCGTTGACGGCATTTTTTTTCAAAACTCGCATAGGTTCGTAGTTTTCGCGTTCCCCTGTGCCTTCTTTGACCATTTTGAGACCAACCGAGTTCTCGATTCCCTCTTGTCAGACCGCCTAGCCTCATCGCACAGTGCTCAAACCCCTCACGCGCGTCAGAAAGCTATCCCGGACCCGACCCGGGCAGTTGTCACCGTTGGATTCAGATCATCCTCAAACATCCCTAAAACATATGCGATTATTTGTTTGGTCTCCCAAACCATTTTATTCTCGACCGTCCGATTATGATCGGAGGGACGATATAGTCTTACCCTAGCCCACCTACTATATATAGCCGATGCATTTCTAGACCAAACCCTATTTTCTAGGGATCCTCCCCTATCCACTCATCGCCGCCGCCGCTCCACCGAATCCACATCGGGATCCATCCCGCATCCACCTCGTCTTCAGCCACAACCAACCAGAGCAGGGCTCGACCTTCTCTGCCCGATCCACCCAACCGGTCTCCACCTTCCCCTTGATCCATTCCATCGCCCGAGCTCCTCCTTCCCCGAAGCAACTCCTCGTGCGCCCTTCCTCGACTCTGCTGCCTCACCGGACCCGGACCTCCCTGCGACCAAGCTCGCCGGAGTGCCACCAGGCCACTTCCCCATGCCCAGATGCTCCACCGCTGCCTTGCTTCGTCCTCTTCGTCCTCCCGCAGTGGAATAGCTCCCGAGCTCGTGGATGCCCGGCGCCCGAGGCCTCCTGCCTCCCTGATGCTCGTCGCCCCGAGCCCCAGTGCTCCAAGGCAGGCCCTTCTGCAGCTCCTCATCGCCTCCCTCTCCTTCTTCCCCTAGTTATTCTCTCTCCCTAACCTTGCGGTCTCTCTCTCTCTTTCTTCAGGACGAACAAGAGGAGCCCCGTTCGCGCCATGGATCCCTGCCTCGTCGGATCCAAGGTGGATCCATCCGTCCCCGCCGTTTCCCGCGACCCGGATCCGCCGCCGCCTGCCGTTTCTTGCCTCTGCCTCGCGCTATGCTCGCCCGAGCCTCACCTCCAGGACCCCCACCATCGCCGGAGCAGACCAGCGCCCCGCCGTCGTCGACGACCGAACCATCAGGCCGTCCCCTGGCCCTTGCCTTTTCTTTCGGTTTCTCCTCGCTGTCTCTCCTTTCTAAACTCTGTCGCTCTCTGCGTTTGTTCACAGGAGCATGCCCCGCATGGCCGCGCGCCCGTGCCGACCTTCCCTCGCCAGATCCAGCGCTCCACCTCGCCTCGCCGTCCCTGTCGCCAAGTCCGTCCACGGTCGTCGCCCCCTGCATCCTCTGCTTCGAGCAGGAGGACAAGCGCTCGCCCGCGTGCGTTGACCGCGTCCCGCGACCGCGACCCCCAAGCCGGCCTCTTCACCCGCCAGCCCAGCCAGATCCAGCCCAACGTGAGCATCGCCCGCAAGACCCCCTGTGCATTGTTGGTCCAACAGATGCGGCCCGATTCATGTTTTTTTTCCACGGAACGAATTTAGATATTTTTCCAGAGATTGTTGTTTTACAGAAAACCCTCCACATCATGCATATGATATCTCACAAACTATGTATCATATGTAAAAACTTCATATATGTAAAATGCTCAGAAATTTGTGTAGTTTAATAATATCCAACTTTCATCCATGTTTAAAATGTTTAACATGCTATTTTAATTTTACTTAAATAATATGCTAAAATGATTTATTTCATAACTAAATAACCGTAGCTCCAAATTTAATAAACTTTATAGGTAAATGGGGTGAAAAAATGCATAGTTTAACATGGTGGCATTACTTTCCATGTTCAACAACTCTAAAAATATGATTTAGGGCAGAACAGTACCAATTCCAAAATATGCATATGAGGATTTTCCGGAATTGTTATTTGTTGTTCCGGCCTCATTTAAACTTTCCTAAATAGTTAGTTTACTTATGCTTCACCTCTTGCCAAGTTAATCAACATTTAATATTGTTGGGTACATAAACGAGAGAGAACTAAATATTTGATGTGGTGTTTCGTTAATATGCAACTCGTTGCATATTGAGCTCCATTTAATTTGTAGTATTGTTTGTGCACTTTGCCATCCCATGCCTCATTAAACCGGACATGCATCATAGTTGATTGTGCATCGTGCCATGTTTATGTGATGGTTGTTTACCATGTTGTTTGCTTATTTCCGGTGTTGCTTCTTTGGGTTAGTTCCGATAACGTCGCGTTTGTGAGGATTTGTTCGAATTCGTCCGTTTGTCTTCTTCATGGACTCGTTCTTCTTCCTAGCGGAATCTCAGGCAAGATGACCATACCCTCAAAATCACTTCTATCTTTGCTTGCTAGTTGTTCGCTCTATTGCTATGCCGCGCTACCTACCACTTGCTATATCATGCCTCCCATATTGCCATGTCAATCCTCTAACCCACCTTTCCTAGCAAATCGTTGTTTCGCTATGTTACCGCTTTTGCTCAGCCCCTCTTATAGCGTTGCTAGTTGCAGGTGAAGCTGAAGTTTGTTCCATGTTGGAACATGGATATGTTGGGATATCACAATATCTCTTATTTTAGTTAATGCATCTATATACTTGGTAAAGGGTGGAAGGCTGGGCCTTATGCCTGGTGTTTTGTTCCACTCTTGCCGCCCTAGTTTCCGTCATACCGGTGTTATGTTCCTTGATTTTGCGTTCCTTACGCGGTTGGGTGTTATGGGAACCCCTTGACAGTTCGCTTTGAATAAAACTCCTCCAGCAAGGCCCAACCTTGGTTTTACCATTTGCCTCACCACCACGTACTTTTCCCTTGGGAGTCGCGCTCTCGAGGGTCATCTTTATTTTAACCCCCCCGGGCCAGTGCTTCTCTAAGTGTTGGTCCGAACCAGATCCACTTGCGGTGCCACCTCGGGGAAACTTGAGGGCTAGTTTTAGCTGTACGTAGTGTTCATCCGGTGTTGCCCTGAGAACGAGATATGTGCAGCTCCTATCGGGATGTCGGTGCATCGGGCGGTCTTGCTGGTCTTGTTTTACCATTGTCGAAATGTCTTGTAACCGGGATTCAGAGTCTGATCTGGTCTTCCCGGGGGAAGGAATATCCTTTGTTGACCGTGAGAGCTTGTGATGGGCTAAGTTGGGACACCCCTGCAGGGTATAAACTTTCGAGAGCCGTGCCCGCGGTTATGTGGCTGATGGGAATTTGTTAATGTCCGGTTGTAGAGAACTTGACACTCGATTTAATTAAAATTGATCAACCGCGTGTGTAGCCGTGATGGTCTCTTTTCGGCGGAGTCCGCGAAGTGAACACGGTCTTGTGTTTTGTATGAACGTAAGTAGTTTCAGGATCACTTCTTGGTCACTTCTAGCTTCTCGACCGTTGCGTTGCTTCTCTTCTCGCTCTTATTTGCGTATGTTAGCCACCATACATGCTTAGTTCTTGCTGCAGCTCCACCTCATTACCCCTTTCCTACCCGTAAGCTTAAATAGTCTTGATCTCGCGGGTGTGAGATTGCTGAGTCCTCGTGACTCACAGATACTACTAAAACAGTTGCAGGTGTCGATGATACCAGTGCAGGTGACGCAACCAAACTCAAGTGGGGAGTTCAACGGGGGCCTTGGTCGTTACTATGTTTTGTTTCCTGATGATCAATAGTGGTGCCCAGTTGGGACGATCGGGGATCTAGCATTTGGGGTTATCTTCTTTTCATTTGTATTTGTCCGTAGTCGGACTATGTGTGTACTCTGAATGATGTATGTTTAATTAATCTATTTGTGTGAAGTGGCAATTGTAAGCCAACTCTTTATCCCATTCTCGTTCCTTACATGGGATTGTGTGAAGATGACCCTTCTTGCGACTAAACCACCATGCGGTTATTCCTCCAAGTCGTGCCTCGACACGTGGGAGATATTGCCGCATCATGGGTGTTACAATTTCGTAATCAGAGCCATCCCCGACTTAGGAGCCCCCCTGCTTGATCGAATCGCTGACGTTGTTGAGTGTAGAAAAAAAATGTTTTGAGTCTTAGGATTATATATATCGAAGAGTAGGATTCTTTTTACTCCTCAGCCCTTCATCGCTCTGGTGAGGCCTCCTGACGTAGATGTCTTGACTTTCCTCTCATTTCACTAAAAACAATTTTTAGGATCACGCGGGTGTCTTGGAATCGTTTCGATAGTTTTGTCACGAGAACATTGTTCTTGGTGCCTTATGACATTTAGGGGTTCTGGCAGTGTCCCGGGGAGTTGAGCTTCGAGGTGTTGTCTGATACGTCTCTGTCGTATCTACTTTTCCAAACACTTTTGCCCTTGTTTTGGACTCTAACTTGCATGATTTGAATGGAACTAACCCGGACTGACGCTGTTTTCAGCAGACTTTCCATGGTGTTATTTATGTGCAGAAACAAAAGTTCTCGGAATGACCTGAAACTCTATGGAACATATTTTTGGAAAATATTAAAAATACTGGAAGAAAATCCATGTCAGGGGGCCCACACCCTGTCCACGAGGGTGGGGGCGCGCCCCCCTACCTCGTGGGCCCCCTGACGCTCCACCGACCTCAACTCCAACTCCATATATTCACTTTCAGGGAGAAAAAAATCAGAGAGAAGGATTCATCGCGTTTTACGATACGGAGCCGCCGCCAAGCCCTAAAACCTCTCGGGAGGAATGATCTGGAGTCCGTTCGGGGCTCCGTAGAGGGGAATCCGTCGCCGTCGTCATCATCAACCATCCTCCATCACCAATGTCATGATGCTCACCGCCGTGCGTGAGTAATTCCATCGTAGGCTTGCTGGACGGTGATGAGTTGGATGATATCTATCATGTAATTGAGTTAGTTTTGTTAGGGTTTGATCCCTAGTATCCACTATGTTCTGAGATTGATGTTGCTATGACTTTGCTATGCTTAATGCTTGTCACTAGGGCCCGAGTGCCATGATTTCAGATATGAACCTATTATGTTTTCATGAATATATGTGAGTTCTTGATCCTATCTTTCAAGTCTATAGTCACCTACTATGTGTTATGATCCGGCAACCCCGAAGTGAAAATAATCGGGACCACTCCCGGTGATGACCGTAGTTTGAGGAGTTCATGTATTCACTATGTGTTAATGCTTTGGTCCGGTACTCTATTAAAAGGAGGCCTTAATATCCCTTAGTTTCCATTAGGACCCCGCTGCAACGGGAGGGTAGGACAAAAGATGTCATGCAAGTTCTTTTCCATAAGCACGTATGACTATATTCGGAATACATGCCTAAATTACATTGATGAATTGGAGCTAGTTCTGTGTCACCCTATGTTATGACTGGTACATGATGAACCGCATCCGGCATAATTCTCCATCACCGATCCAATGCCTACGAGCTTTTCACATATTGTTCTCCGCTTATTTACTTTTCGTTGCTACTGTTACAATCACTAGAAAACCCAAAAATATTACTTTTGCTTCTGTTACCGTTACTTCCATACTACTTTGCTACTAAATACTTTGCTGCAGATACTAAGTTATCCAGGTGTGGTTGAATTGACAACTCAATTGCTAATACTTGAGAATATTCTTTGGCTCCCCTTGTGTCGAATCAATAAATTTTGGTTGAATACTCTACCCTCGAAAACTGTTGCGATCCCCTATACTTGTTGGTTATCAAGACTATTTTCTGGTGCCGTTGCCGGGGAGCATAGCTCTATTCTTTGAGTCACTTGGGATTTATATCTGCTGGTCACTATGAAGAACTTGAAAGACGAGAAAACAAAATTTTATCCCTCAACTACGAGGAGAGGTAAGGAACTGCCATCTAGCTCTGCACTTGATTCACCTTCTGTTTTGAGTAAGCTTGCGACACCCAAACCTGCTTTTGCTACTCGTTCTGATATGTCACATGTTATTGATGATGCCACTTCTGCTATGCATGATACTTATGATGAAACTACTACTATGCTTGATACTACTGTGCCTCTTGGTGAATTTCTTGATGAACAACTTGCTAGGGTTAGAGAGAATGAAATTATTGAAACTGATAATATTGATGAAAGTGATGATGAAGACTCTCCCCCTAATAAATATGAATTGCCTATTGTTCCTGAGGGTTATGTTCTGGAAAAAGAAGCTGCTAGAGCTATTTTAGCTTGCAACGATAGATACGAGCTCAAGAGGTTATTAGCTAAATGGAAGCAGCAATCTCTTAATGCTAGAATGGAACCTGACCCTGCTTTTGCTACTTCACCCATCTGTGTTACAGATAAGGATTATGAATTTTCTGTTGATCCTGATGTAATTACTTTGGTTGAATCTGATCCTTTTCATGGCTATGAATCTGAAACTGTTGTGGCACATCTTACTAAATTAAATGATATAGCCACCCTGTTCACTAATGATGAGAAATCTCGCTACCTTTATATCCTTAAGATATTTCCGTTCTCATTAAAGGGTGATGCTAAGATATGGTTTAATTCTCTTGATCCTGGTTGTGTGATAGTCCCCATGATATGATTTATTACTTCTCTGCTAAATATTTGCCTGCTCATAAAAAAAGGGCTGCTTTGAGGGAAATATATAATTTTGTGCAAATTGAAGAAGAGAGTCTCCCACAAGCTTGGGGAAGGCTTCTCCAATTACTTAATGCTTTGCCTGATCATCCTCTTAAGAAAAATGAAATACTTGATATCTTTTATAATTGACTAACCGATGCTTCCAGAGATTACCTGGATAGTTGTGCTGGTTTTGTTTTCAGGGAAAGAACACCAGATGAAGCTGAAATTCTATTGAATAATATGTTGACAAATGAAAATAATTGGACACTTCCTGAGCCAGCTCCTGAGCCTATTCCTAAACCAACTCCGAAGAAGAGAGGTGTTCTATTTCTCAGTCCTGAAGATATGCAAGAGGCAAAGAAATCTATGAAAGAAAAAGGTATTAAGGCTGTAGATGTTAAGAATTTACCTCCTATTGAAGAAATACATGGTCTTAATTTACCGCCTGTTGAAGAAACATATGATCTTAATCCATCACCTATTGAAGAAACTCATGGTCTTGATAACTCGACACAGGCAGTAAAGGTAAATTCTCTGTATAGATTTGATGAAGGTGATATTCCTCACTACAAGTCTGCTAGACAATGCTTAGAAGAGTTTGATTATTTTATTGCCAAACAAGAAAACTTCAATGCTTATTTTGGTAGACAATTGAAATACAATTCCAATACACTTGAACACTTGGGTGCTTAGATGTCTAATGTTAAGGGTGAACTTAAACTCATTAGTAAACATGCTTCTATGGTTACCACTCAAGTAGAACAAGTACTTAAAGCTCAAAATGATTTGCTCAATGAATTAAATAGTAAGAATAATGATTATGCTGTTAGAGTGGCTACTAGAACTGGTAGGATGACTCAGGAACCCTTGTATCCTGAAGGCCACCCTAAGAGAATTGAGCAAGATTCTCAGAGAAATGATACTAATGCACCTTGTCCTTCTAAAAAGAAGAAAAAGAAAAATGATAGGACTTTGCATGCTTCTAGTGAACCTATTGCTGAACCACCTGAGAATCCAAACGATATCTCTATTTCTGATGCTGAAACACAATCTGGTAAGGAACATGAACCTAATGAAAATGCTAATGATGATGCTCAACCTAGTAATGATAATGATGTAGAAATTGAACCTCCTGTTGATCTTGATAACCCACAATCAAAGAATCAAGGTTATGATAAGAGAGACTTTGTTGCCAGGAAACATGGTAAAGAAAGAGAACCATGGGTTCAGAAACCCATGCCTTTTCCTCCCAAACCATCCAAGAAAAAGGATGATGAGGATTTTGAGCGCTTTGCTGAAATGATTAGACCTATCTTTTTGCGTATGCGATTAACTGATATGCTCAAAATGAATCCTTATGCTAAGTATATGAAAGAAATTGTCACAAATAAAAGAAAGATACCGGAAACTGAAATTTCCACCATGCTTGCTAATTATACTTTTAAGGGTGGAATACCAAACAAACTTGGAGATCCAGGAGTACCCACTATACCATGCTCCATTAAAAGAAACTATGTTAAAACTGCTTTATGTGATCTTGGAGCCGGTGTTAGTTTTATGCCTCTCTCTTTATATCGTAGACTTGATTTGAATAAGTTGACACCTAGCTACTAAAATATCTTTGCAAATGGCTGATAAATCAACTGCTATACCTGTCGGTATTTGTGAGGATGTGCCTGTTGTGGTTGCAAACATTACTATTTTAACGGACTTTGTTATTCCTGAAGACGATAGTCTGTCTATTATTCTTGGAAGACCCTTTTTGAATACTGCAGGGGCTGTTATTGATTGCAACAAAGGCAATGTCACTTTTCATGTTAATGGTAATGAGCATACTGTACACTTTCCGAGGAAACAACCTCAGGTCCACAGTATCAATTCTATTGGAAAAATTCCATCGATTATTTTTGGAGGTTTTGAATTTCCTCTTCCTACTGTCAAGAAGAAATATGATATTCTTATTATTGGGGATGTGCATATCCCCGTTGAGGTAACATAGTGTTATTCGAAATTTCTCCAGTTTCATGTTATTCGGAATGAGTTTGTTAACAAGACTTAATCAACCTTGTTAGTGGATTCCTTTTGATGAGCATGAGATGGATGAAACTAGAAGGCACAACCTTCTGTACCCTCCTTCTACTTTCTGTTATTTAGTTGAAATAAAGTAAAAAGTATTTTTCTGTCTGTTTCCTGAGTTATCTGTGCAATATAAAAATACCCCAAAAATAAAAGTTCTCCAAATGCCCTGAAAATGGAATATGATTTTTTCTGGAATATTTGAGAATATCTGGCACTGAGAACACAGCAGGGGGAGCAAACACCTGGCCACAAGGGTCCAGGGCGCGCCCCCTGCCTCATGGGCCCATGGTGGCCCCCCTCCACTTATTCCTGCACCCACACACTTCTTCTTCCTCCCAAAAAAATCACCATCCAGCTCAAGCACGAGTTCTAGCTCATTTTGCTGCGATTTTCGATCTCCTTGCTCAAAGCACCTCTCACAAAACTGCTTGGGGGGATTGTTCCTTGGTATGTGACTCCTCCATTGGTCCAATTAGTTTTTGTTCTAGTGATCTATTCATTGCAAATTTGTGCTGCCTAGGTGAGCATGTTCTGGAGCTTGCATGTCAAATTTATATGGTTTCCAAGTAGTTCTAATGCATGATATAGTCTCTAGGCACTTGTAGGAGTAGTTGCTATCAATTTTGTTGAGCTTGGTTCACTTTTATTTGAAGTTACTAAAAAATTCAGAAATTTTTCAGAGGAAGAAATATGCTTAGGAAAATGTACCAAGGTGGTTCTTCAAGGAAGCAAGGACCCAGGCTTGCAATGCGTGATGCTGACGATGAGCCGCCAAGGGATGCTCCAGTGCGGCCTTGTGAATGGCCTTCAGAAAACTTTATGGATCGAGCGGGAATCAAGGAAGAATTTAATGCATATTTGCATAACGCTGATCTTGTGAGCTTCGAGGAAGAAAAGTGCCGCCAGTACCACTATCTCACTAGTTCCTTTGTGAGGAGGTTTGAATTTTCATCTTCATGCAATTCTCCAACTGTCCTGTTTGATCTTTATGAAAAATCTTATACGATGGACTTAGAGGATTTTACCACTACTTGCAAACTTCCACAATGGGGTAGTGCTAGTGAACCTCGCAAATCTGAATTTAGAAATTTTCTTTCTAGTATAACTATGGGGGAATCTAGAGATATAGCACAAGCTACCATAGGGAGCATTCATTTTCCTGCTATACATTATTTTGCTCTCTTCATAGGTAGGTGCATAAATGGTAAAGATGAAGCATGTCATATGTGTGTCCCCGACCTCAGTAGTCTTAGGAGTGCTGTGTTAGGAGACAAATCTTATCATTTGGGAGCCATTGTTGCACGTAGGTTGCATAATAATAGATTTAATGGAGATTTCTTCGGTGGAATTTATGCAACCCGCTTAGCTGATTTTCTTGGTGTAACCATACGTGATGATGATATTGAATTGCCTCCTGCTTACCTAGACTTTAATGCTATGGTTCACCACTAGTTTGTTGAGAGGAATGAATCACCTCTCCAGTATCGCTTAATCTTTGACAGGCGTCGTGCTGTCCGTATTACTCTCCTTGCTCCTGCCTTCTTTGATTATCAGGCAAACGGAAGATATGTTATTACCAGAGAGGAGGCAGATGAGTACGAGAGGAGGGCGGAGGCAGCTCGCCGCCATGCTGCAGCTCAGGAGGCGATAGCCGCTGCATCTCAGTACGACCCCGGCTACAACTATGGATATCCGCCAGGCCACCCTTGGCAATAAACCAACTTAGGCCAAAGGCCTAAGCTTGGGATGTATTTCCCACCGACATTACATTCATGTCCACACACACTCATTGCTAGATGTCGGTGCTCATACTTTTTCACTGTAATATCCATGCTAGTTTATTTTCTTTTTCTTGCTTTCTTCTTGTGTGTTTGATAAACCTTAAGAAAAACCAAAAAAAATTTAGTGTAGCTTTTATCTAGTTTGCTTTTCTCGCTGTAGTAGTAATAATTAAAAAGAAAACCCAAAAATATTTCACGTCCTTCTTTTGCTTGTTGGGAGCTTTCCTGTGTAAATAGTTTTATTTCTTTTCTTTTCTTTGGGGGTCGATAGGAGAAGACCATAATTAAATTGTTGAAGTGACTCTTATATGCATTATTGTTGATTATCCAAGAGCCCATATTGCCTTGTCTTCTCCTGTTTATTGAATGCTCACGGATTCCAGCTTAGTCCAATGCACGTGCACTCTTATTATTATTCACATCGTTCGGTCGTGCAAGTGAAAGGCAATTATGACGATATATGATGGACTGACTGAGATGAGAGGAGATGGTATGAACTCGACCTCTCTTGTTTTTGTAAATATGATCAGTTCATCGTTCCTGATTCAGCTCATTATGAATAAACATGTTTGCAATGACAATTAGAGATCATAGTTGCTCGTGCCATGCTTGATTAGCTATGAGTTATAATGGTTTACCTTGCGTGCCAACATGCTATTAAAATGGTTGTGATGTGGTATAGTGGGGTGGTATCCTCCTTTGAATGAATTAAGTGACTCGGCTTGGCACATGTTCACACATGTAGTTGAAACAAATCAACATAGCCTTCACGATATTTATGTTCATGGTGGATTATATCCTACTCATGCTTGTACTCAATGTCTATTAATTTTAATGCATGTTCATGACTGTTGTCGCTCTCTAGTTGGTCGCTTCCCAGTCTTTTTCTAGCCTTCACCTGTACTAAGCGGGAATACTGCTTGTGCATCCAATCCCTTAAACCCCAAAGTTATTCCATCTGAGTCCACTATACCTTCCTATATGCGGTATCTACCTGCCATTCCAAGATTTGTATGTTCCAAACTCTAAACCTTCAAATGAAATTCTGTTTTGTATGCTCGAATAGCTCATGTATCAACTAGGGCTGTCTGTATCTTCCATGCTAGGCGGGTTATTCTCAATAGGAGTGGACTCCGCTCCTCACTCACGAGAAAATGGCTGGTCACTGGGATGCCCAGTCCCATGCTTTATGCAAACTAAATCAAAATAATTGAAAACAAAACTCCCCCTGGGACTGTTGCTAGTTGGAGGCACTCGTTGTTTCGAGCAAGCCATGGATTGATGCTTGTTGGTGGAGGGGGAGTATAAACTTTACCATTCTATTTGGGAACCGCCTATAATGTGTGTAGCATGGAAGATATCGCCATCTCTTGGTTGTTATGTTGACAATGAAAGTATGCCGCTCAAAATATTATTTATCTCTATTTCAAAACTGAGCTCTGGCACCTCTACAAATCCCTGCTTCCCTCTGTGAAGGGCCTATCTATTTACTTTTATGTTGAGTCATCACCCTCTTATTAAAAAGCACTAGCTGGAGAGCGCAGCTGTCATTTGCATTCATTACTATTAATTTATATTGGGTATGACTGGATCTCTTTTACCATGAATTACAATGTCTAGTCAGTCCTTGATCTTTAAAGGTGCTCTGCATTTATGTTTTGTGGTCTCAGAAAGGGCTAGTGAGATACCATCTTGTTATATCATATCATGATTGTTTTGAGGAAGTGTTGTCATCCGAGATTTATTATTATTGCTCGCTAGTTGATTATGCCATTGATATGAGTAAACATGAGACCTAAGAGTTATTGTGAATGTGGTTAGTCATAATCTTTGCTGAAAACTTGAATGCTGGCTTTACATTTTACAACAACAAGAGCAAACAGAGTTTGTAAAAGTTTTTCTTTATCACTTTCAGTTTGTCAACTGAATTGCTTGAGGACAAGCAAGGTTTAAACTTGGGGGAGTTGATACGTCTCCGTCGTATCTACTTTTCCAAACACTTTTGCCCTTGTTTTGGACTCTAACTTGCATGATTTGAATGGAACTAACCCGGACTGACGCTGTTTTCAGCAGACTTTCCATGGTGTTATTTATGTGCAGAAACAAAAGTTCTCGGAATGACCTGAAACTCTATGGAACATCTTTTTGGAAAATATTAAAAATACTGGAAGAAAAATCCACGTCAGGGGGCCCACACCCTGTCCACGAGGGTGGGGGGCGCGCCCCCTACCTCGTGGGCCCCCTGACGCTCCACCGACCTCAACTCCAACTCCATATATTCTCTTTCGGGGAGAAAAAAATCAGAGAGAAGGATTCATCGCATTTTACGATACAGAGCCGCCGCCAAGCCCTAAAACTCTCGGGAGGGCTGATCTGGAGTCCGTTCGGGGCTCCGGAGAGGGGAATCCGTCGCTGTCGTCATCATCAACCATCCTCCATCACCAATTTCATGATGCTCACCGCCGTGCGTGAGTAATTCCATCGTAGGCTTGCTGGATGGTGATGGGTTGGATGAGATCTATCATGTAATTGAGTTAGTTTTGTTAGGGTTTGATCCCTAGTATCCACTATGTTCTGAGATTGATGTTGCTATGACTTTGCTATGCTTAATGCTTGTCACTAGGGCCCGAGTGCCATGATTTCAGATCTGAACCTATTATGTTTTCATGAATATATGTGAGTTCTTGATCCTATCTTGCAAGTCTATAGTCACCTACTATGTGTTATGATCCGGCAACCCCGAAGTGACAATAATCGGGACCACTCCCGGCGATGACCGTAGTTTGAGGAGTTCATGTATTTAGTAGGTGTTAATGCTTTAGTCCGGTACTCTATTAAAAGGAGGCCTTAATATCCCTTAGTTTCCATTAGGACCCCGCTGCCACGGGAGGGTAGGACAAAAGATGTCATGCACGTTCTTTTCCATAAGCATGTATGACTATATTCGGAATACATGCCTACATTACATTGATGAATTGGAGCTAGTTCTGTGTCACCCTATGTTATGATTGGTACATGATGAACCGCATCCAGCATAATTCTCCATCACCGGTCCAATGCCTACGAGCTTTTCACATATTGTTCTCCACTTATTTACTTTTCCGTTGCTACTCTTACAATCACTACAAAACCCAAAAATATTACTTTTGCTTCTGTTACCGTTACTTCCATACTAATTTGCTACTAAATACTTTGCTGGAGATACTAAGTTATCCAGTTGTGGTTGAATTGACAACTCAACTGCTAATACTTGAGAATATTCTTTGGCTCCCCTTGTGTCGAATCAATAAATTTTGGTTGAATACTCTACCCTCGAAAACTGTTGCGGTCCCCTATACTTGTGGGTTATCATTGTCGTCACAATTTTATCGTTGCAGTTCTGGAATACCTGAGTTTCGCCGACATCGAAAATATCTTTTATGCAGTTTGTTGGTGAGATCACCTCGACGCCACCCAGTACTGGGGCGGGAGTTCGGGAGTATTGCCATAACTCGTATAACGGATGCTTTTCGAAGGTTGAGGTACACGATTTCCGGAGTTTTCTTGGTTATGTGTTGACGGATGGATATAGTTGGATCTAGGGATTGTTAGTTTGGGTGAGATATATTGCGTCCCCTGTATCCCCAACACCTGATTGCATAACCAGAAAGTTTCGGGAGTTTATAAGTGGGAATTCAAGTAGCTCCTAGAATATCTTTCCAACAGACACATGATACGATATGGGATCTATCATATGTTTGTTTCCGGCTTATTTTGCAAGCCAATCCTTTGTTTTGTTTTGAGTTGTGGTATTCGAGTTGCTTCGAAGTCAAATGTGAATTCCATACCTTTTCTGAACGGTGTTCTCATATTTCCATGGGAGTGCTTCTCTTCAAGTGGATCCGATCATTTCAACATTCGCAAGATCACCTCTCAGTTTCCCAACGTTGTTCGTTTCATCCGTCCCCAAGTTTCCTTTGTTTTCCCGCCCTCCCACCCTTTTCTTAAAGGACTCAGATTTCTCAATCATGTATCCTTTTATCTGTGTGAAGTCTCTCCATTCTTTTCTGTCAATGTTCTTATCCGGTGATTCTTAGGAAGATACTAACGGAGCTTCAAGTTTATCATTCTTCATTCTTTTCTTCTCCTGTGGATTCAATTCAAGCTTTGTCGATCATATCTTTCCTTGTTTCAAATCTTTTATCATGCCGGTGCACCTCTTAATCATCCACTTCTCGCTATTCAATTGTTCCGGAGTGCTGAAGATATCTCAGAAGGCTCCTCTTTTCATTCAAGATCCGTTCAAGATATCGCGAGGTTGTTATCTCATTCAAGCCATTTAATTCACCGACACATCTCTCTTTTAAATCGTTCAACGGTGTATCTTTTGAGTGGGCCCTAACCCACAGGACTTTTCCTAGGATCTTACCTGATTCTTCTAAGTTTTCCGGAGTTACTCACAAATTCTTCCCCCAAGTTTGACGTAAGAATGAATTGTCACCAGTCAAATGTCTTTCTCCAAGATCTTTCAAATTCTTTCATCGTTGGTTCAACCTTTCTATTCTTCATTCTGGAGTGCCTCAACAATTCATGGTGTTTCTCATCGTCATTCTCGGATTTTGAAGACCGAAGAGGAGTTCCTCTTAAATCCTTACCCGTTCTTCCAAAGATTCATGGTTCTAGCTTCATGCCATCATGTCATAATTGTTTTCAATTGTGAGAATTCTTTTCACCCATCTGGAGCAATTCATGAGTCTTTTCAGTTTGATTCTCCGAAGGCCATCATTTCAGAAGATTTATTCGTTCTCAACATTCAGCTCTCGTTCTCCAAATCTTACCGGTGCATCATTCAAGTATTCTCTAGTCAGTTCATGATCTCTTCGTTTCACTTGTATCTAAATTCTCTCAAGTATCTTCGTTCATTTTCCAATTCCTCCTGGCGATGCGTTCGTTTTCTTCGCTCGTTATTTTAATCCTTATGGTGGTTCGTCCAACATTCCTCTTCCGTCGTTATCGTATCAATGCATTCGTGCTTTCCAAATCCTACCGGTGGTTCATTGAAGACCTTCTCAAGTTATCGATATCTCTCTCTTAGTCCTTTCTACAAGCATAAGTAGTATGCCAAATCCGTTGCTTGTCGTCAATTTAAATTGGTGAAGGATGAGCATAACATAATTCTTATTCTTGCTTCATCCAAGTGATTAATTCCTTCTTCCGGAGTTCATAATGGTATCAATTTCCTAGTTCTAAGTTGTTCATCTCTTCTTTCCGGAGTTTGTTCATCATATCACATTCTCGGTTCGAGATGCTTCATCTTTTCTTTTCCGGAGTTCAAAGTTTTCTCATTATATCGTCCTGAAGCTCCATCTAAATCATTGCAAGGCTTCACCTTGTGTTGTCAACTTCTCTTTCTTTCTATCATTCTTTTATTAATGGAGTTCTTCATGGAGGCTCTACATGACGATTCGTCAAGGATTCCTTTCAATCTTCAATTGTTCTTCAAGATTTCTCTCGAAGTTATGATCCGCCAAGCTATACTCAAAATTAAACAGGGTGCTTAACACATGTTTTGTTTTGAGGAGTCCAAGCATTCTTCATCTTGCATTCCGAAGTGCAATTCTTTCTACCTTATTTTGAGATGGTGATATGTCATTCTTGACAATTTCTTTTCATGTTTCATGATTCACAAGTTATCAAGAATGATATATTTAAACCCATCATATTTTCTTCGTTCATGGTATCTTTTCAACCCAACAATTTCTTTGTTGATGTTATCTTGGTATAGATTTCACTTAAAGCCTTCTCAAAGGAATGTTGCTAATTGTGGTGTCTATCAATGATCCAAGTTTTCTCCTATCCTCTTGGCGAGAGAAGTTTTCATCTCTTCGTTGATCTCAAGCAAGCAATTGTTTTTGTTAGTGGAAAATTTTCACCTCATAATTTTGAGAAGTTTTCCATAAGCCCACTACAAGCTTATTCTTTTCGTTGTTGGTTTTCCAACAACTCCGTTCTAACCTTCTTGGAAGGATGCTTCCCAAATTCAATTGTGGTAGAAGTTATCATTTCCTTCTCCGTTCTCTTATTCCGACGATCTATCTTCTATTCATTCGTCCCGGAGGCATTGTGATGTTGCTCTCATTAACAATCATCTCGTTTTCTCAAGATCATGTTCTTTTATTGCTTATCCATTTAACCGGAGTGTAGTGTCTATCATTCCTCTTTTAACCGGAGTCTCATCCAAGTGCTTTCGTTTTGCCAAGTTCGTATTCTATCCCTTCCATTTTCAACTGGAGTGTTGTCGTAATTGTTCTTTATCATTCCTTGTACATCTCATTTCAACCAGTGGTTTCCATTCATCCTTACCCTTGTGTTCTTTTCATGTCTTTGCAACCTTTAAGGTTCGTGGTTTCACTTGTTTTTCAAAGAAGGAACTTTGTTTTACCTCTTCCTCTTTCGTTTCTCTCCGGTGCCATCCTTAGATCTCGGGACGAGATCTCTTGTAAGGGGAGGAGTGTTGTAACGCCCCGAGACCGCCGCTCCAGATGCCGCCCAATTATTTTGTTATCGCTGTGTGTTTTATTTGTGTGTTGCATTCATCATCGCATCATCCGCATTGCATCGGCACTTGTTGCCGGCATTTTTTTTCAAAACTCGCATAGGTTCGTAGTTTTTGCGTTCCCCTGTGCCTTCTTTGACCGTTTTGAGACCAACCGAGTTCTCGATTCCCTCTTGTCAGACCGCCTAGCCTCATCGCACAACCCTCAAACCCCTCACGTGCGTGTGAAAGCTATCCCGGACCCGACCCGGGCAGTCGTCACCATTGGATTCAGATCATCCCCAAACATCCCTAAAGCATCTGCGATTATTTGTTTGGTCTCCCAAAACATTTTATTCTCGACCGTCCGATTATGATCGGAGGGACGATATAGTCTTACCCTAGCCCACCTACTATATATAGCCGATGCATTTCTAGACCAAACCCTATTTTCTAGGGATCCTCCCCTATGCACTCGTCACCGCCGCCGCTCCACCGAATCCACATCGGGATCCATCCCGCATCCACCTCGTCTTCAGCCACAACCAACCAGAGCAGGGCTCGACCTTCTCTGCCCGATCCACCCAACCGGCCTCCACCTTCCCCTTGATCCATTCCACCGCCTGAGCTCCTCCTTCCCCGAAGCTCCTCCTCGTGCGCCCCCTCCTCGACCCTGTTGCCTCACCGGACCCGGACGTCCCTGCGACCAAGCTCGCCGGAGTGCCACCAGGCCGCTTCCCCATGCCCAGATGCTCCACCGCTACCTAGCTTCGACCTCTCCGTCCTCCCGCAGTGACATAGCTCCCAAGCTCGTGGATGCCCGGCGCCCAAGGCCTCCTGCCTCCCTGATGCTCGTCGCCCCGAGCCCCAGTGCTCCAAGGTTGGCCCTTCTGCAGCTCCTCATCGCCTCCCTCTCCTTCTTCCCTTGGTTATTCTCTCTCCCTAACATCATGGTCTCTCTCTCTTTCTTCAGGACGAACAAGAGGAGCCCCGTTCGCGCCATGGATCCCTGCCTCGCCGGATCCGAGGTGGATCCATCAGTCCCCGCCGTTTCCCGCGACCCAGATCCGCCGCCGCCTGCCATTTCTTGCCTCTGCCTCGCGCTATGCTCGCCCGAGCCTCACCTTCAGGACCCCCACCGTCGCCGGAGCAGACCATTGCCCTGCCGTCATCGATGACCGAACCATCAGGCCGTCCCCTGGCCCTTGCCTTTTCTTTCTGTTTCTCCTCGCTGTCTCTCCTCTCTAAACTCTATCGCTCTCTGCGTTTGTTCACAGGAGCATGCCCCGCATGGCCGCGCGCCCGTGCCGACCTCCCCTCGTCAGATCCAGCGCTCCACCTTGCCTCGCCGTCCCCGTCGCCAAGTCCGGCCACGGTCGTCGCCCCCTGCATCCTCTGCTTCGAGCAGGAGGACGAGCTCTCCCCCGCGTGCGTTGACCGCGTCCCACGAACGCGACCCCCAAGTCGGCCTCTTCACCCGCATCTGCCCCGCCAGCCTAGCCAGATCCAGCCCAACGTGAGCATCCCCGGCAAAACCTCTTGTGCATTGTTGGGCCAACAGATGCGGCCCGATTCATGTTTTTCCCCGGAACGAATATAGATATTTTTCCAGAGATTGCTGTTTTACAGAAAAACCCTCCACATCATGCATATAATATCTCACAAACTATGCATCATATGTAAAAACTTCATATATCTAAAATACTCAATAATTTGTGTAGTTTAATAATATCCAACTTTCATCCATGTTTAAAATGTTTAACATGCTGTTTGTTTAATTTTGCTTAAATAATATGCTAAAATGATTTATTTCATAACTAAATAACCGTAGCTCCAAATTTAATAAACTTTATAGGTAAATGGGGTGGAAAAAATGCATAGTTTAACATGGTGGCATTACTTTGCATGTTTAACAACTCTAAAATATGATTTAGGGCAGAACAGTACCAATTCCAAAATATGCATATGAGGATTTTCCGGAATTGTAATTTGTTGTTCCGGCCTCATTTAAACTTGCCTAAATTGTTAATTTACTTATGCTTCACCTCTTGCCATGTTAATCAACATTTAATATCGTTGGGTACATAAACAAGAGAGAACTAAATATTTGATGTGGTGTTTCGTTAATATCAACTCGTTGCATATTGAGCTCCGTTTAATTTGTAGTATTGTTTGTGCACTTTGCCATCCCATGCCTCATTAAACCGGACATGCATCATACTTGATTGTGCATCATGCCATGTTTTTGTGATGGTTGTTTACCATGTTGTTTGCTTCCTTTCGGTATTGCTTCTTCGGGTTAGTTCCGATAACGTCGTGTTTGTGTGGATTTGTTCGACTTCGTCCGTTTGTCTGCTTCATGGACTCGTTCTTCTTCCTAGCGGGATCTCAGGCAAGATGACCATACTCTCTAAACCACTTCTATCTTTGCTTGCTAGTTGTTCGCTCTATTGCTATGCCGCGGTACCTACCACTTGCTATATCATGCCTCCCATATTGCCATGTCAAGCCTCTAACCCACCTTTCCTAGCAAACCGTTGTTTGGCTATGTTACCGCTTTTGCTCAGCCCCTCTTATAGTGTTGCTAGTTGCAGGTGAAGCTGAAGTTTGTTCCATGTTGGAACATGGATATGTTGGGATATCACAATATCTCTTATTTTAGTTAATGCATCTATATACTTGGTAAAGGGTGGAAGGATCGCCCTTATGCCTGGTGTTTTGTTCCACCTTGCCGCCCTAGTTTCCGTCATACCGGTGTTATGTTGCTTGATTTTGCGTTCCTTACGCGGTTGGGTGTTATGGGAACCCCTTGACAGTTCGCTTTGAATAAAACTCCTCCAGCAAGGCCCAACCTTGGTTTTACCATTTGCCTCGCCACCACCTACTTTTCCCTTAGGAGTCGCGCTCTCGAGGGTCATCTTTATTTTAACCCCCCGGGCCAGTGCTTCTCTAAGTGTTGGTCCGAACCAGATCCACTTGCGGCGCCACCTCAGGGAAACTTGAGGGATGGTTTTAGCTGTACGTAGTGTTCATCCGGTGTTGCCCTGAGAACGAGATATGTGCAGCTCCTATCGGGATGTCGGCGTATCGGGCGGTCTTGCTGGTCTTGTTTTACCATTGTCGAAATGTCTTGTAACCGGGATTCCGAGTCTGGTCAGGTCTTCCTGGGAGAAGGAATATCCTTCATTGACCGTGAGAGCTTGTGATGGGATAAGTTGGGACACCCCTGCAGGGTATAAACTTTCGAGAGCCGTGCCCGCGGTTATGTGGCAGGTGGGAATTTGTTAATGTCCGGTTGTAGAGAACTTGACACTCGATTTAATTAAAATACATCAACCGCGTGTGTAGCAGTGATGGTCTCTTTTTGGCGGAGTCCGGGAAGTGAACACGGTCTTGTGTTATGTATGAACGTAAGTAGTTTCAGGATCACTTCTTGGTCACTTCTAGCTTCTCGACTGTTGCGTTGCTTCTCTTCTTGCTCTTATTTGCGTATGTTTGCCACCATACATGCTTAGTGCTTGCTGCAGCTCCACCTCATTACCCCTTTCCTACCCATAAGCTTAAATAGTCTTGATCTCGCAGGTGTGAGATTGCTGACTCCTCGTGACTCACAGATACTACCAAAACAGTTGCAGGTGCCGATGATACCTGTGCAGGTGACGCAACCGAACTCAAGTGGGGAGTTCGACGAGGGCCTTGGTCGTTACTATGTTTTGTTTCCTGATGATCAGTAGTGGTGCGCAGTTGGGACGATCGGGGATCTAGCATTTGGGGTTATCTTCTTTTCATTTGTATTTGTCCGTAGTCGAACTATGTGTGTACTCTGAATGAAGTATGTTTAATTAATGTATTTGTGTGAAGTGGCGATTGTAAGCCAACTCTTTATCCCATTCTCGTTCATTACATGGGATTGTGTGAAGATGACCCTTCTTGGGACTAAACCACCATGCGGTTATGCCTCCAAGTCGTGCCTCGACACGTGGGAGATATAGCCGCATCATGGGTGTTACAAAGTTGGACTCCGGTAAGCCTCTCCCGGTAGAGCCTCACGAGGCTCCTGGTAGGGACCCTGCCGGAAACAACTCCCCATCGATTGCCGGGCTGCTCCCTCCTGCCGGGCCACTGGTCCTCGCGGTCGAGGAACGCGCTCCTGCAGATGAGGAGGTGCCTCTAGTCCTTGTTGCCGAGCCCCAGGCTCCAACTTGGGCAAGGCACATAGTCCATTTCCTCCAAACTGGATAACATCCCGATGAGCAAGAGGAAGCTGAAAGAGTAGCCCGGAGGGCCAGTATGTATCAGTTTGTCAATGACACTCCGTACAGAAGGAAGCCCAATGGTGTGAAATTGAAGTGCATTTGCTGGGAAGAAGGAAAGGAACTGCTGGTAGGAATACACAGAGGCATGTGCGGCTCCCACATTAGATCAAGGGCATTAGTTGGCAAAGCATTCCGGCAAGGATTCTATTTGCCCACAACCCTCCAAGATGCGGTTGAGCTAGTCACCAAGTGTGAAGCCTGCCAGTTCCATTCCAAGAACATCCATCTGCCTGCACAAGCTCTTCAGACAATCCCTTTGTCATGGCCGTTTTCGGTCTGGGGGCTCGATATCCTCGGCCCTTTCGCCCGAGATGCTGGGGGCTTTGAATTCTTGTTTGTTGCCATCGATAAGTTAACAAAGTGGCCGGAAGTAGATGTTGTGAGAAAGGTGACTGCTCAGTTAACTATCAAGTTCTTGAAAGGATTGGTGTGCCGCTTCGGGGTCCCTGCCAGGATCATCATCGACAACGGCACCCAGTTCACGAGCCGCACCTTCATGCAATATGTTTATGCCCTCGTAAGCAAGATCTCATTTGCCTTTGTTGCACATCCCAGAAGCAATAGACAAGCTGAGAGGGCGAACACTGAAGTGTTGCGAGGACTCAAGACAAGAACATTTGATACGCTGCAGAAGTGCGGCAGACGATGGATTGATGAGCTGCCGGTAGTTCTCTGGTCCCTTAGAACGACACCATATCGAGCTACCGGGCAGACTCCCTTCTCCCTAGTTTATGGGCAGAAGTAGTTATCCTCACATAACTCATTTATGGGTCACCTCGAGTGCTTGCCTACGATGAAGTAGCCCAGGATCAACGACGCTGTGCTTCTCGAGGAGAACCGTCTCCGGGCTGCTACGCGTGCTGCACGCTACCAGCAAGCCCTGCATCGCTATCACAGCCGCAGGGTTCATGCCCAGTGTTTTCAGGAAGGCGACCTTGTCCTTAGGCGCGTTCAGTCCGCCAAGGGTGCAAACAAGTTGACGCCAAAGTGGGAAGGCCCTTACCGGGTAGTACGAGTCACCAGACCTGGCGCAGTCCATCTGGAGACGGGAGATGGAATTCAATTGCAAAACTCATAGAATATTGAGCATCTCCGCAAGTTCTACCCGGAAGGCGCGGCTGTCGGGCCCTACCCGGCAGGCACCCTTTTGTACAGGCCTTGCCTCAGTTGCATGTAACCTCTTGTACAAAGCCAGGCGCAGACCCTGAGCAACAGAGAAATTAATGAAGCGTTGGGGGCCCCCGACAAGTTGCATGCATGCATAAGCATTTCATGAGCATCGCATGTTCATATACATAAGATCGCATCTGGCATCATTTCCATCTGCACAAAACTGCAGGTTCCTGCCAAAGACTTGGCCTTCAAGGGAAGCTTGAAAGATGAGCCAACACTGCAATCTCTGGCAAGCCAAACAGATAAGTTCTATCTCTTGTCCATATGTGTTTTGTAAGCAAAGACTTGTGCATAAGAGTACCTCGCCGCTTTTTGAAACCTAGGTGCTCCCATCCCTTGACGCAAAGGTTGCTCCAACCAGGATGGTCGCAGTGGCCTTTGATGAAAAAAGATTGGTGGGGGGCTGGTCCCTCGTCACAATTTGTACCTGGTAGGCTTAACTCCCCGGCAACAAAATAGAGGGTACCGGCAGGGTAGCCTGCCGGGGGATACTCGTTTATTTAAAGATATAGAGGTATTCCACCTCTGCATGGACATATACATGCATGAGTCCCCGACAAGGTTCATCTTTTTTGTTAATATGCTGATCAAACAAGTATAGACCTTACATGACACAGACATGGATTCAAGAGATTACATTATTCGAACTAAAATTTGGCAAGTGCCTACAGATTTAAGATTAAAAAAAGACAAGTGCCCCATAGACCCCTCTCCCTGTCCCTCTTATCCCAGGTATTGCGGTGGGAAGAGAGGATGGCAAAAGGCGTGCCTAAAGGCAGACACCACCCCGATCACGTCAGGGCCTGCTAGGCGCAGCGTGACAAGATCGGGAGTGGCAAAGCTGCGAAGGAGGAGGACAGAAGGAGCAGCCTAGCCATACCCTGGTCACCGCCTCCAGGGCTAGTCAGAAGCCCCAACACAAGCACCGGCAGGGAAGGCCGTCGGAGCTCAGCTGGAAGACTGCTGGAGGAGGCGAAGGCACCAGGAGGGCGACCCCTTCCCCAGCGACCGAGAAGCCGGTGATGACGGTGCCGGGGAAGGGAGGGGAAAGACAGAAAGACGAGGCAGCAGGTCGCCAGTACGAGATGAATGCGTCGGTGCTATCGTACTCCAACATGGCGACCTGCCTCCCGCCTTCTCCGTCTTCCCTGGCTTCATCTTCATCACCACGACTCCAGGGAAACGCCAGACCCCTGGCCCGACGCCTTCCCTGGAGAAGCAGCCGAGGGCCAAGACGGCCAGGGGGCTCGGGGCGTGCCGCTCCCCACCTTGGCGGGCAGGAAGGCGCGCCTCCCTTCAACATTGGCCCCAGATCTACCAAAAGGGGCAGTGCTGGGATTACCAATGATCCCTGGCCCTGCATCCTGGATGGGCATTGAAGGCTCCAAGAACCTGGTCGTCGGGCCAACGAGCGACAGCAGTTGAAGGCAAGATGCCGCATTACCCGACGGACAACTGACTGAGGCAGAGGAGACAAGCTTTTCACCGCTATGGGAAAGCTTGATATCTCCCATGCCACGGATGATTCATCCACCGTGCCTTCTCCGGGCTTGCACCAGACCCACTCCCCAAACATCAGCACGAGCATTCAGTATCGCCAACCTCAAGCTACCTCCCTTCTCTTCCCTTCAGCATAGCCGGCAGGAAGCAGCGGATGGAGGAGAAAGGGATGCGAGGATGAATGCCTTCGCTCCTCCCCCGCCCCTCCTTTTATAGGCGGGTCGGGGAAGGGAGCTGATCTCTCAACGGGTAACCGCCGCCCTTATCCACCAATTCAAGAAGACCGGGCCCCTGCCTTGATGCCCTCCCGCATCGCGCGCCTCCATTACCTACCCCGCGTGATGCATGCCGCATACGTGGCTGAGGATAAGGGCGTGGTGGGAAGAGTGAATTGGTAGTTACTCCCCCGTGTGTTAAAGTCATTCATGGACCATTACAAGAATGGTCCCACCACGATTAGCTTTACGCGACGCGCAGAAAAACCGGAAATTGGCCCGGATTCAAGTTAATGAAGAAGCAAAGAAGATCTTAAGGGACCAGCCGCTTCTACACCCCTGCCTGTGCACTAGTTAGGGCCTACCCCGACGACGCCCGGAAGTGCGCTCGGGCCAGGCCCGGGGGCTTCTGTCGGTGCAACAAACCCTGGGTCTGTTGCCCAGACTGTGCACAGGCACAAGAACAAGATCACAACACCAAGGCCAGACTAAAGCACAAGGGATCAGTTCTTTGAAGGACCAGCGTAAAGCACAAGAGGACCAAGAAGAGTCAGAAGAGCAAGTTATCGCTAAGGAGAGAACCTCCCTTGCCGGGCAGGCAAGCCCGGCAAGGTAGGGTTTGCCCCGGAAGCAAGCTTCGAGATCATCCCGGCAGGCCTGCCGGGGCTAGCGGAGGCAAGCCACACCACCGCTCCACCTCACAACCAACCCAAATTGTCAATCAGTGCGGTGTCAAGCCGCAAACAGACTAAGTGGCTGCTATTTGCCACATCGCAGCCACTTCCTACAACAAACACCTCCATATGACACTCGTCCTAGGACGTGTCAAGCAAGCAGGCGCGAAGCTAGCAAAACAGCCCGGCAGGGCCTGCCGGGTGAGCTGTGATGTGACGTTGAGCAGAGCATTTAATGCGCTCTGTCAGCCTGCAGAGTTAGGTATGATAGCACTGTTTGCTATCTAATCAGTGTGTAATGACTGATTTGCCATTATGATGACCCCTTGATCTATAAAAGGAGGCAAATGGTGACCGTAGAAGGGGGGTTAGTTGGTTGGCTGATTCATACCCTCACACAGATACGTGCGTAGCCGTTCTCGCCCCGAGGCAACCCTGCCGGACAAACATGCTGTGCTCACCACCATCTTTTCCACCATCAATCCACTAAAGCAGGAGTAGGGTTTTACGCCTCACGGCGGCCCGAACCTGGGTAAAACCTGCCCGCGTGATCTCTGCCATGCTGTTCCATGCTCCTCCTCTCTTTGTGCAACGTGCCATCCCCCTCCGAACTAGAAAGGGGCTCTTGGTCCCATAGATGGCCGTGGTTTCCCACGACACTTATGTCCGAACCATGGTTCTGCTAAATATGTTATACTACATATGTTTTATCATCGAATTAATGATGAATCAAAATACATTCTTTATTCAAGTGCAGGTGGACAATTTATGTCACTGAACCTAGAAGAAGGGAAAGAACATATTGAGAAGATTGTATCTGCACATGAGCAATGGAATATTAAAGAACCTATCAAACCAACTAGAAAGTTATACCATATTGAAGACATGGAAAAATTCAAGAAGGTAACTCAAGAGAAATGTAAGCATGTTGAACAAGTTGTCAATGAAAAAGTGAATATATATTCAGTATTTATTGTCAGGAAGATGAGCTTCAAGATACGATGAACAAGTTCAAATTCCATTAACATAACTTCAACAGAGACTTTCGAAGATGTATCTATCATAATGAAAAGGTAATAGCATATCTCTCATGAGAGGTAGATGGGTTAAGCCAAGCGATAAAGAATCTTGATAAACACTCTCGTATGATAGAGACTCAATGTATTCAGATCTCTGAGACTCAAGCTTTGATTCTTGCTCAATTAGATAATTATATTTCTACTAATGAAATATCTACCCGAAGTGGTAAGAGAACACAAGATCACAGGGGCCCAAAATGGTATGAAAGAGATCAAGAACAAAGAATAATAGAGAGCCAAAGCCAGACTCAAGAGAATGGAGAATTGCTCTTTGGTGAAGAAGAACCTAAAGAACAGGTCCAGCAAGATACTCAGGGAGATGAAGCAGAAGTTGAAAAAGAAGTTGACTTTGATGCAAAAACAACATATGGCAATAGCAATGAAGAAGAAACTCCAGAAGTAGAAGAAGAGGAAGAACCACCCGATCCAACCAAGAAGGTTAGTGGCCAAGCACCGAAAAACCAAGAGAAAGGTAAGGAGAAAGAGAAAGATAAAGCTAATTTTAAGAAGACTCTTCCTTATCCAAAGCTGTAAGACCACCTTGAAATGATGCATTATACTCTTATTTTCTGCGAGCCATAGCTGATCTTAAAATGTCAATGAATGTGACTAATATGTTAAAGATTCCTACTTTTGCTAAGTTCATGCGTGATGTTGTGAATGACAAAAGGAGTATGAGTCTGGAGGAACAAGTTGCCATGATAATAGAGTATCCATTTGATAATAAGATACCAGAGAAACTGGGGGGACCCAGGTATAATCATATATCCTGTTCTACTGGTAATCTTGATATAAATAATGCTCTTTGTGATGTAGGAGTAGGGGTAAGTGTGATGCCTCTAACCCTCTATCACAGGTTAAATTTATCTAAATGCATAGCCACAAGCATAACTCTGCAGATGGCAGACAAGTCCACAAAGAAGCCAGTGGGGATGGCTGAAAACGTTCCATTGAAGTTGGGCGGGCATGTTATACCTACTGATTTTATTATTCTTGACATGCCCGAGGACAAAAAACTATCAATTATCCTTGCAGACCATTTTTGTATACTGCAGGTGCATCGCTAGATTGCTCAGAGGGGAAGGTAACCTTCAGAACCTCTGCCGAAGAAATAGTAAAGTACTTCCCAAAGAAGCCAGGAGCAAGGGTGAAGTATGTGCCACCGCCTAAACGATTATGTACGATGCATAGAGAAAATCCACAACCACCTGATACTTGATAAAATATCGAGGTGAGAGGTTGAGCTAAGAAACCTAAAAACCAATGCTTTATGGGAGGCAACCCATTATCTCTTTATTTTTCTATAAAATTCTATCTTTGTTTTAGTCAATGTTTTGCTCTTATAAATGAACTGATGAAAATCCCTCGAAAAAGTTGCTTTTAACCTTTTTGTTGAAGGAGAAGTGTTGAAAAGAGGAACCAGGAAAAGAAACAAAGGAGGAAAGCAACATTGGAGATCGAGGAGTTTCATAGGGCACTGCTGCTCGTATGCATGGTCGCATAAATTTTCAGAAGAAACGCAGAAAACAACAGGGAGATCGATAGTGTTTCATACGATCCATTTCGTCTGTTTGCGTGGTTGTATGACACTCTCGCTGAAATCAGCCGAAACTTACAGATTTGAATACGACATTTTGAAAGGGGGGAGCGCCCACTTACGCGGTTATTTGATTCTTCGACGAGGAGTGTCCGCGGGAACAGAGAGAAAGATGTCCTTCCGAATGAGCGCCAACGATCGTTTGGGGGCCCGTTTTGCTCTCTACCCGGCACAGCTTCCGATAAACAGGTTTGAAAATGGCATTTTAAACGAGCGCATATGCCCATCTAAGCACCCGTTTCAGGTACGAAAACCCTAGATTGGCTGATTTGAACATGAGATGATGTTCCATACGGACTTCCGAGCCCGTATGAGCGCCCGTTTCGCCTGAATTTTAACATATCTAAGGCGCCAGCGCTGGGAGGTTTTCCTCTTCTTCCTCCCAATGCCCAAAGCTCTCACATCTCTCTCTCAAACCCTAACAAAAATCCTTCAAAACCTTCGTTTCTTCATGGATTTTGTTTGTTTGATCTGTGCATTTTCATCCTCGGTGAGTTTCTCCTCTGATCCATGGTTTATTTGCAAGTTTTGGTGGTGGTTTCATCAATGTTCATATCCTAGATGAGATGAACACTATTTTCGATTTCTTGTCAATTTGCACGTTAGTATTCGAAGTAATAGGTTAGGATCAATCTTAGGTAGTATTAGAAATCGATCCCCACTTTAAACTTAAATTTTTTCGTTGTTATTTTTGTTATGTGTAGAAAATGATGAGATCGACGATTGCCGCGGGGAAGAAGGCCATGGGCTCGCACTCTAAGCATGCCTGGAACGAGGGGGATGAACTCTGTGCTGTTGTGAACAAGGACCTCCAATGCGTGAGCAATCGGGGGATGACCCCCACGCAGTGGAAGTATGACGCGTTCTTGGAGTCCCAATGGCGTCACAACGACTTCGCATGTCTTGCGAACAACGTTGGGATGTGAGTTTTCAGTAACTTCCATTACCTCACATACCGCAACATCACCATGGAGCTCACCTCCACCTTATCCCACACTCTCGATGACTTGAGGGTGGCACCAATATGCTCTTTCATGCTCAAAGGAGTCCAACACACCATGACATTGGAGCAGTACTACAGTGCCTTTAGTTTCGAGAACCAAGAAGTTCTCGACACTAGGGGCACGCCAATTGCTGACGCGTTGGGTTTGTGGGAACTCATCTCCGTCAAGTATGAACATGACCTCTCCGGGAAGAAGGTATCGAGCTTCCAAAACCCCGCCATTCGCTACTTCATGATTTTCATTGCCAACACTATATTTGGTAAGGAGAACCTTGGGGGCATGTCGAGCTACGACATGTGTGTGCTGCACGTAGCACTACACCCCGATTACACCCCCAAGCCTAACCTAGGAGCTTTTATTTTGCATCACCTCGGTAGTGACTCGGCTTGCACAGCACTTCGACCTTGATATTGATGCTATGCAGCACGTCCCAGGTCCTATGGCACTCAACCATAGGATTATGATCAACACTCACTTCGTTGGGCCCGTTCAAGGGGAGCATTGTTACAAATGCCCCCTAAGTAACATGCACACTATTGATGTTCGCTTGCCCTTGCCGCAAGCATTTACTGTTTCTACACGTGATATGTGGGTACTCTCAGTTGACGAGACCAACGAGTACCACCATGAGGCTGGCTTCGGGAACATCGCTCAATCCGAATCCGCTCCAGAGTGGGAAACTGTAGCAGCAAGTCCGACCCACGGTTGGGATGCATAGGGCAATGCCCCTCGGCATGCACCCAACTTTCCACCACAACCTGCACCACAATATGCACCGCAGGTTCACTTTGGGCAGCCACATGACTATGTGCCTAGGGTTGAGTTCTAGTAGCTGCAACAACAGGTAGGAGGGATCCGTATGGACTTCCGTGAGGCCAACAACAACATTAGCCTGCTCAGTGGGAGCATATGGTCCCTCTTTCCTTTTTGGCAGCCACACCCTGGCACAGGAGGCCAATCCTCTAGCGGCCTGTCACACCCTGATTTTCATGCCACAACACTTAAGATAATAAATCATGATAAAATGTGGTTTGACAAAAACTTTTGAGTGTTTTGGACTTTGCTTGATTGGATTTTTGTTTGCTGTTTGAAAGTGCTCTGAAAATCAAATAAATCCTCCAACTCCTATACTTCATCTCCTTGATCCAAAAATTTGCCCAATGATCATGCCATGTGTATATGTCATAATAGTATTTTCTTGTAAAAAAAATTCAGCCAAAAAGTATTTTCTAAATTAGGTTTTCCAAAAACCCCTGAGTTAAGGCTTGAACTACAAGTACTTAATCTGGGATGTGAAAAATCTTTCAAAAAATATATTTGATCCTATTAGATATAGGACTCCCAGAAACCACATAAATATTATTTTAAAAGCAGTTTTACTATTTTATTTAAAGGCCTTTTCGTTAGGCTAGAAATGGTCTTTATTAGGTTAAAATTATTTTAATGTTTCACAAATATTTGAGAAAATTTAGGGAAACTCAGTGGACATATATTTCCCACATATGTGAGTTTCAACACATGGTCATGTTCAAAATATTGGACAAAACCCTCCAAAACCATTTCTGCTTATTTCAAGTATTTGAAATATTTCTATAAGAAATATTTTCAAATAAATCAGGAGAAATTCTGGCAAGTCACATATGCATAATCTGATGACGTTGTAAAGTTTTATTCCAATCAAAATAGTTTTGGTTCACAAAAGTGCCCCAAAACCATCCCTGTACAGATCCAAATTTGAGCAACTCTACATTGCCAACTATTTCATTTTGATCTCAATTTTTGTGTACATGCTATACTCTCAAAATGATGACACTACACCAAGTGGTGCATAAAGGAGAATATATTTACATAACCAAATCTTGGAAAATCCATTTCTGTAGATTTCAAGGGTTTGCCAAAGTTACATTGGCAACTTTCTTCAAATAAGCTCAAACTTGGTGACCAACCTCAATACTATATACCGTTTGATCCTATTAAATATAATATCTAATTGAAATTATTTGCTTGCCAAAAACACCATCAAACACCTTCTGGCATTTTACCAAAACCACTGTTTTGACCCCTTCCACTATTCTCAATGAGCTCAACTTTTTACCAGAGCTTCATCTAGTCACCTTGTACCTCCAGTGATTTTCCCCCATTCAACAACTCAATTATTTGGGGGTGAAACCCTCACTTTCTCGCTTTGGACAACCTCTTTCTCTCTCTCCCTCAACCTCTCTCCTCTCCTAGTGGCTCTCTAGGGCATCCAAAGCTTCTCCCCATTTGTTTACTCCCCCTAGAGCTGCTGGACACCATTGGCCACGCCCAAGGTGCCAAAACAATGGCCATGCCCAAGGCGCCAAAACAATGGCCATGCCGGCCAAAGACGTGTCTGGAGCATGCTACAGTGCGCCCTAGCACTGTAGCCGCTCTCTGCCCGAGCCACCCTACCACCTAGGGTCCCCCCTCGTGTCCCCCAAGGTCGCCTCAGCATCCGGTACACGACACGCTACCGTCCCCCTCAAGAACCTCTCTCCTCTCCCCTCCACGAGCTCACCCGGGCTCGACCGTGGACGTCGTCCACGGTGCACCACGGCCACGCCCAATTAAGCTACCCCCGAGCTCTCTCTTGCCTCGGTTGGGTCCCCTTTCTCCCGTACACCTCCAAGACAGCCTCCTTCTCCGCCCTCCCCAGGAGGTCTCAAGGCCGTCTCGGTCCTCCTCTTGGCCTGGGAAGCCTCCCCAGCGTGGCGCCACCGAAGCTCCATGACCGCTGCGGCCGGCCTATGGTGGCGGCGCTGTAAGCCGCCTTGGGCGAGCACGCGGCCACCTTCGGGTGCGGAAGCGAGAGTCGTAGCTCATGCGCTCGTCAGCCGCCCTCCCACGTCGCCAGATGATGGCTGCGCCGGCGGCCAAGCCCCCCTTCTGCCCACATTGCGGGGAAGAAAACGACCGGCGCGGCGGGGATGACCTGCAAGCAGGCCTCGCGCGTCAGCGACTCGGTGGGGGCGGGCCCATTCGTTTAATTGGAAACGGCTTCTGCTGGCTTCACTTTCCCCGAGTGAAAGCGTACCACCGCAAAGTCGTCTTCGACGTATCCGCCTACGCGCATGCAGCCGAGCCGCTGGGCCGGCCCAGTACGTTCTGGCGCTAAGCTTTGCCCTGTGCGCATTATAAGGTTAAGCTCATTTTTATATTTATCTCTTTTTCCAGTAAGCTTCTAAAATCCACAAATAATTCAAATAAAGATCAAATTTGGTGATTCAAATTTCTAGTGACTCCATAAATCATGTTCTACGTGATGGTGCCTCATGCACATTTTTCTAGAACACTTTCATTCACACATATTCAATAAATCATATTTCCCTATATCTGTCCTGGACTTTAGAAAATCACAGAGAGCCCATTTTCGATCCAAATGCCATGATTCAAATTCCTAGATACTTGTAAGTTCAAAACATAGTTTTTGAACATTTTTACCAGAACTACCTATGCTACATGAAATATTGGTCCATTTCTCCATATATTGCCAACTTTGCAAATTCATAGGAAAATGATTTGAACTCCAAATCAAGTGAAACCAACTCCTAGATGCTTCTAAAATCATTCCTTGCTAAATGGGTGCCTCTGCTCATTTTTTAAAGTAATGTTTCTGTGCACTCCTTGCAAATCCATAAATCCCTTGTTTCCATCATATTGAAATGTTCAAAAATATCTACTGATCCAATCCCAATGAAATCACTTTGGTCATTTTTCATATGACCAAGGGTATCCTAGAAAAGTCTAACTCACATATTTAGAACACTTTTGATTTTGCCTTGTTGTGTTACTTATTGTGATTATTTTCAACAATAGTTGACGAAGTAGATGGAGTACTCGGAGTTGGACCAGAGATATATGAAGACCTGGAAGACTTTTTTGAGCCAGGCAAGCAGCCCTTTGACCATGCCTATGAAACCCTTTTCATGCATGTCATATGGCACCTTATTATTGTTGCATCGTAACCATGATGGGGTGGTAACCACTTTGGTGGGTTGCCTCCATTACTTCCTTGTTGATACTTGCATTGTGCATGACCCTACCTTCCTATGAGGGTTGTGCGGGTGGGAGTAGATAGCATGCTAAAGTAGTTGCTACGCAAATGGGACGAGTGTATGCATGGTGATGGGAGTAAAAGTATTTTAAAGGAATTTTGAAAACCCTGTCGGGTGCCATTAATGCCCGAGGGAGATGTTGAGCTAAGTAACCACTTGATGACGACGTGGTGTACCGAGGCAAGTGAGTCTGTTGTTTTCGAAAACGGATTGGTTTAAGTTGCGACCGTTACTCCAACCTTACATGCGCATCCACTCTATCCTTATATGGGAAAGGGCATTATTGATTACCTAGTCTGCGCTAGCATGGTGGACGCATTACTAGTGACGGGAGTGGCGTGGTCACTCTTGGGACGGGGTCGTGCCAGGTAAGGCGGCCATGACTGTTTTCATAGGGCACCGGACACACCATTGGTACTCTCGTGCTTGTGCTATGTGTTGAATATGGGAGCGTGGCTCCACAAAATTAAACATGTGAGCACGATTGTGGCACGGGGGGTTGATATCAATCGAGTGGAATCCATGTTGGTGGCGTTTAGGGAAAGGTAGTGATCGGGTGCTTACCCCGGGTACTTGAGGTACTGCGGGTCGTGGATGACATAGAAGTTCCTCGAATCTTCTAGGTAAAGTGTGCAAACTCTGCAGAGTGTCAAACTATTTGAATAGTCGTGTCCACGGTCAAGGACAGTTGGGTAACCGCTCTTGGGCTACGTACAAATGTTTACAAAACCTGGTGTGTGTGTATGGATGAGTGGAAAGAACTACTTGGGTCAAGTCAAAAGACTTGACTTGTTGATTAAGCTAGAGTTGATCCAAACTCTGTTTATGTTGATATCTGTAACCCATCCTCATGGTTACTAAAATTCTTATGATGCATGCTTTACAAGTTGTTGAACATGTCATAGCACTCAAAACTAGTTTTCTACAAAAATTTACCTACATCATGCATTGTTGTACCTTGATCCAAAACATGGGTTGCTTGCGAGTACATTCGAGGTACTCATTGGCTTGCCACCAGTTATTTTATTGGCCAGGCATGAAAGAACAGGAGTAAGATGAAGATTTCTTTGGTGACGAACATGCAAGCTAGGACACTTCCAAGTTAGAATGCTTGTAGGGTTAAGGAAGATGGCATGGGTCCAAGTTGTCATTGAAGATTTTCGCTGCGATGATATACTCAAGACTTGGCCATAATGGTTCTACTTGTGTAAGACAGTATGCATTGATGTAAGACTCTTATTATTCAGCTTTCTGTGTGTTCAGTGAGCACTGATCTCTGGGATCATTGTACACATGCATTCGGTGATCACGACTTATGAGTTGGGGGCCCCCACAGAGCTGGTATCAGAGCCATCCTGACTGTAGGAAGCCTTAGTTAGCATGGTTGTTAGTTGTGGAAAAACTATTTTTAAAACTATCACTAATTTTGAAAAACTATCTATACTTCTCTTCCCTTCTGAGTTTTTCAAAGACTAAGATATATTTTCCTCATTGATCTCTTCCCCTTCAAAACTTCTGCAAATGATCGCTAGTACCTTTAAGCCCCTGACCACTGGATTCCCTGTAATCCTCGTGGGTAATCTAGAAGGAAGACGTCTTGCCAGATGATACGTCTCCATCGTATCTATAATTTTTGATTATTCCATGCCAATATTATACAACTTTCATATACTTTTGGCAACTTTCTATACTATTTTTGGGACTAACATATTGATCCAGTGCCCAGTGCCAGTTCCTGTTTGTTGCATGTTTTTTGTTTCGCAGAAAATCCATATCAAACGGAGTCCAAACGGGATAAAAACTGACGGAGATTTTTTTTGGAATATATGTGATTTTTGGGAAGAAGAATCAACGCGAGACGATGCCCGAGCGAGCCACAAGGGTGAGGGGCGCACCCAGGGGGTCAGGCACGCCCTGGGCCCTCGTGGCCACCCCGTAAGGTGGTCGGTGCCCTTCTTTCGCCGCAAGAAAGCCAATATCCGGATAAAAGTCATGTCCAAATTTCAGCCCAATCGGAGTTATGGATCTCCGGGAATATAAGAAACGGTGAAAAGCCAGAATCTAAAACGCAGAAACAGAGAGAGACAGATCCAATCTCTCCCATGCCATGGAAGATAAGGACTAGAGGGTAAACCCTTCTCTCATCTAGGGAGAATGTCAAGGAAGAAGAAGAAGAAGGGGCGCCCTCTCCCCCTCTCTTCTGGTGGCGCCGGAATGCCGCCGGGGCCATCATCGTCACCGCAAATCTACACCAACACCTCCGTCATCTTCACCAACATCTCCATCACCTTCCCTCATCTATCTACAGCGGTCCACTCTCCCGCAACCCGCTATACTCTCTACTTGAACATGGTGCTTTATGCTTCATATTATTATCCAATGATGTGTTGCCATCCTATGATGTCTGAGTAGATTTTCGTTGTCCTATCGGTAATTGGTGAATTGCTATGATTGGTTTAATTTGCTTGTGGTTACGTTGCTGTCCTTTGGTGCCCATCATATGAGCGCATGCATGGATCACACCATAGGGTTAGTTGTATGCTGATAGGACTATGTATTGGAGGGCAAGAGTGACAGAAGCTTCAACCTAGCATAGAAATTGATGCATACGGGATTGAAGCGGGACCAATATATCTTAATGCTATGGTTGGGTTTTACCTTAATGAACGTTAGTAGTTGCGGATGCTTGCTAATAGTTCCAATCATAAGTGCATAGAATTCCTAGTCAGGGATGACATGCTAGCAGTGGCCTCTCCCACATAAAACTTGCTATCGGTCTAGTAAAGTAGTCAATTGCTTAGGGACAATTTCGCAACTCCTACCACCACTTTTCCACATTCGCTATACTAACTTTATTGTGTCTTTACCTAAACAGCCCCTAGTTTTTATTTACATGCTCTTTATTATCTTGCAAACCTATCTAACAACACCTACAAAGTACTTCTAGTTTCATACTTGTTCTAGGTAAAATGAACGTTAAGCGTGTGTAGAGTTCTATCGGTGGTCGATAGAACTTGAGGAAATATTTGTTCTACCTTTAGCTCCTCGTTGGGTTCGACACCCTTACTTATCGAAAGAGGCTACAACTGATCCCCCATACTTGTGGGTTATCAAGAAATTTTTCTGGCGCCGTTGCCGGGGGGTTATAGCGTGGGGTGAATATTCTCGTGTGTGCTTGTTTGTTTTATCACTAAGTAATTTTTATTTGCTGTTCTAAGTTGTTCTCTATCTTTAGTTATGGATATGGAACACGAAATACCAAACAGATTAGGTTTACTTGCTACTCATGGAGATGGGGAACCTCCTAAATCCCTCGATGCTCATTATGTGAAAGATATTATGTACTACTTTAATAATCCTGAGAAAACCCCATTCAATTATGTTATGGGAGACACGTTGGATCAACGTGAATACTTTAGGATTATTGCTTGACTCAAAAAGGGAAACTATTACGGGATCAAATTCATATGTTGCATTGGTATGCTCGGCAACTATGCTTGAGATATGATTATACTTGTTGCTCTAGGATGAAGGCGCCACACCTTCCCTTTTCATGCAGATTTAATGATAATAAAACCTTGGCTTCTTATGCTACAGGTATTTATGATTACTATGATGTGGAACGAATAGAAGAATTTTTGCTTTTAAGGGTGCATGTGAAATTGAATCTTTGTTTAAAGAGTTTGAAGATTTTGATGATTCAGTTTATAGACCTGAAAATTTAGCTATCCTTAAATATTGCTATGAGAATTATAAATACAATTATGATACTGATGAATTTATAGAGAAAGTCTCCACTGTCGGAGAAGAGACTAATATTTTGCAGGAGTCTATGGAAGAAGAAATTGATAAAACTGTGAGCTCATTGGATGAAAAAGATGATGAGGAGAGCGAAGAACAAAAGGAGGAAGATCGGATTAGCTACCCGTGCCCACCTTCTAATGAGAGTAACTCTTCAACTCATACATTATTTAATGCCCCTTAGTTCTTACCGATGGATGAATGCCATGATAATTTCTATGATCCCATTGATTCATTTGAAATATCCCTTTTTGATGAACTTGACGCTTGCTATGCTTGTGGCAAGATGCCAATATGAATTATGCTTATGGAGATTGATGACCCACAAGTATAGGGGATCTATCGCAGTCCTTTCGATAACTAAGAGTGTCAAACCCAACGAGGAGCAGAAGGAAATGATAAATGGTTTTCAGTAAGGTATTCTCTGCAAGCACTGAAATTATCGGTAACAGATAGTTTTGTGATAAGGTGATTTGTAATGGGTAGCAAGTAACAAAAGTAAACAAGGTGCAGCAAGGTGTCCCAATCCTTTTTGTAGCAAAGGACAAGCCTGGACAAACTCTTATATGAAGGAAAACGCTCCCGAGGACACATGGGAATTATCGTCAAGCTAGTTTTTCACGCTCATATGATTCGCGTTCGTTACTTTGATAATTGGATATGTGGGTGGACCGGTGCTTGGGTACTGCCCTTCCTTGGACAAGCATCCCACTTATGATTAACCCCTATTGCAAGCATCCACAACTACAAAAGAAGTATTAAGGTAAACCTAACCATAGCATGAAACATATGGATCAAATCAGCCCTTTACGACGCAACACATAAACTAGGGTTTAAGCTTCTGTCACTCTAGCAACCCATCATCTACTTATTACTTCCCAACGCCTTCCCCTAGGTCCAAATAATGGTGAAGTGTCATGTAGTCGACGTTCACATAACACCACTAGAGGAAAGACAACATACATCTCATCAAAATATCGAACGAATACCAAATTCACATGACTACTTATAGCAAGACTTCTCCCATGTCCTCAAGAACAAACATAACTACTCAGAAATCATATTCATGTTCATAATAAGAGGGGTATTAATATGCATAAAGGATCTGAACATATGATCTTCCACCAAATAAACCAACTAGCATCAACTACAAGGAGTAATCAACACTACTAGCAACCCACAGGTACCAATCTGAGGTTTTGGGACAAAGATTGGATACAAGAGATGAAGTAGGGTTTGAGAGGAGACGGTGCTGGTGAAGATGTTGAGGGGATTGACCCCCTCCCGATGAAAGGATGGATGGTGATGACGATGGTGATGATTTCCCCCTCCCGGAGGGATGTTTCCCCGGCGGAACAGCTCAGCCGGAGCCCTAGATTGGTTCCGCCAAGGTTACGCCTCGTGGTGGCGGTGTTTCATCCCGAAAGCTTCCTTCTTAATTTTTCTCGGATGAAAGACTTCATATAGTAGAATATGGGCACCGGAAGCGTGCCAGGGGGCCCACGAGGTAGGGGGCGCGCCTAGGGGGGTAGGGCGCGCCCCCACCCTCGTGGATGGTGGGTGGCCCCCTCTGGTTATTTCTTCGCCCAATATTTTTTGTATATTCCAAAATGTGCCTCCGTGAAGTTTTGGGACTTTTGGAGTTGTGCAGAATAGGTCTCTAATATTTGCTCCTTTTCCAGCCCAGAATCCCAGCTGGCGGCATTCTCCCTCTCCATGTAAACCTTGTAAAATAAGAGAGAATAGGCATAAGTATTGTGACATAATGTGTAATAACAGCCCATAATGCAATAAATATCGATATAAAAGCATGATGCAAAATGGACGTATCAACTCCCCCAATCTTAGACCTTGCTTGTCCTCAAGCGGAAGCCGATAACGAAAAATATGTCCACATGTTTAGAGATAGAGGTGTCGATAAAATAAAATACGGACATGAGGGCATCATGATCATTCTTATAGCAGCAACATATATATATATATATAGTCATATGATTTCTTATGCTAAAGTAACAATCTATTCACAATGTAAAGTATGAATCAAAAACTTCATTGAAAACTAACAAACTATAATCTCAGTCATTGAAACAATTGCAATTTATCGTAACATCGGAAAGAGTCAATATAAGAGCTTTTCAGCAAGTCCACATACTCAACTATCATTTAGTCTTTCACAATTGCTAACACTCACGCAATACTTACGGGTGTGGAGTTTTAATCGGGCACAGAGAAAGATAGGGGTTATAGTGTTGCCTCCAAACCTTTTACCTCAAGGGTAATGTCAACAATAATAGTTCATTCTAACTTACATCCAATTGGATATATATATATATATATATATCAGGATCCTTCCAACACAATGTGCTTGCCAAAGGATAAAATACAAAAAGGAAAGGTGAAGATCACCATGACTCTTGCATAAGGTATAAGACAAAAGTAAAAGATAGGCCCTTCACAGAGGGAAGCAGAGGTTGTCATGTGCTTTTATGGTTGGATGCACGAAATCTTAATGCAAAAGAACGTCACTTTATATTGCCACTTGTGATATGGACCTTTATTATGCAGTCCGTCGCTTTTATTGCTTCCACATCACAAGATCGTATAAAGCTTATTTTCTCCACACTAATAAATCATACATATTTAGAGAGCAATTTTTATTGCATGCAACGATGACAACTTACTTGAAGGATCTTACTCAATCCATAGGTAGATATGGTGGACTCTCATGGCAAAACTGGGTTTAAGGATATTTGGAAGCACAAGTAGTATCTCTACTTGGTGCAAAGAATTTGGCTAGCATGAGAGGGAAAGGCAAGCCCAACATGTTGGACGATCCATGAAAATATACTTTATTTCGGATACAAGAAAACATAACCCATTACGTTGTCTTCCTTGTCCAACATCAACTTTTAGCATGTCATATTTTAATGAGTGCTCACAATCATAAAAGATGTCCAAGATAGTATATTTATATGTGAAAACCTCTCTTTCTTTATTACTTCCTATTAATTGCAACGATGACCAAAACTATGTTTGTCAACTCTCAACAACTTTTATTCATCATACTCTTTATATGTGAAGTCATTACTCTCCATAAGATCAATATGATCTCTTTTTATTACTTTTTATTCTTCCTTTTATTTTTATTCCCTCGAGATCATAGCAAGATAACCAAGCCCTTGTCTCAAAACTAATCTTTATTATATATAGCTCACGGACTCGATTACATAGATGGATCATAAAGCAAAACTCAAACTAGATCATACTAAAAGTTTATTCTACTAGATCAAGATATTACCAAAAGGATCGAACTAAGAAAAACGGTAAAGATAGGAGTGTGATGGTGATACGATACAGGGGCAACTCCCCCAAGCTTGGCAGTTGCCAAGGGGAGTGCCCATACACATGTAATCATGTCTCTTTCCTCGGAGGTGGTGATGATGGAGTTGTTGATGATCTAGGTTTGTCGTCCATCTTCCAAGGCATAGGCTCACCATCATACAAGGATGATCAAGTCACCGAGATCCTTAAATCTGCAGCCAAACTCATCCTCTTGAATCTATATTCATACTCACAATTTTGGTTTTGCAGGTCATAGATCTAGGCTTGGAGATGCTCGATTTTCTCGTGAAGCTAGAAGATGGTCTCCTCAATGTTCTCGGCATCCAGCTTGTGGTTGTTGGTGAACTCTGCGATCATCACGTGGTTGGCGTCGAGTCCGTGTTCCACCCTCCCTTGGCACTTGAAAACTTGCTGCTCCATTGCTTCGAGTCTTTTCTCCACGCTTCCGGTCCTTCTTGGTCCCTCAACATCGCGGATGTGTAGCACCCCCTCATGCATCTCAATTGTTTGAGGGTGTTGCAGCACCTCCGCGAGGTAGGGGTTGATGACCTTCTCAAAGAACTTGTCCTTGGGAGCGCTTGGAGACATCATGATGATCTAGATCTGTCAGAAAAATAGCTCGAAACAAAAACAGAGGACATTTGCGTGGTACGGTGATCAAAACCTTCGGGAGACTATATAATGAATTTTTACCGACCAAAAGAAGTATCATGCAAGAAAACGGAGTCCGGAGGGCACACGAGGTGCCCACGAGGCAGGGGCGCGCCCAGGGGGGTAGGGCGCGCCCTCCACCCTCGTGGACGCCTCGTGTCCTTCCCGGACTACTTCTGATTTTCCTATTTTCTTAAATATTCCAAAACGGGGAAAATTGCTATTAGAACTGTTTTGGAGTCGGTTTACTTACCGTACCACATACCTATTCCTTTTCGAAGTCTAAAACATTCTGGAAAGTGTCCCTTATATATTCCTCCGGGGTTACGGTTTCAATAACATTAGTTTCAACATTTATAGGATTACCTGAGATATAATGTTTGATTCTTTGACCGTTCACCACCTTCGGATTTGTGCCTTCGAAGTTGTTGATTTTTATGGCACCGGAACGATAGACCTCCTTGATAACGTAAGGCCCTTCTCATTTAGAGAGAAGTTTTCCTGCAAAAAATCTTAAACGAGAGTTGAATAGCAACACATAATCACCTACATTAAACTCACACTTTTGTATCCTTTTTTCATGCCATCTTTTAACTTTTTCTTTAAACAGTTTGGCATTCTCATAGGCTTGAGTTCTCCATTCATCAAGTGAGCTAATGTCAAATAGCCTCTTCTCACCGGCAAGTTTGAAATCATAATTGAGCTCTTTAATGGCCCAATATGCCTTATGTTCTAGTTCAAGAGGTAAGTGCCATGCTTTTCCATAAACCATTTTATACGGAGACATACCCATAGGGTTTTTATATGCAGTTCTATAGGCCCATAATGCATCATCAAGTTTCTTGGGCCAATTCTTTCTAGATCTATTAACAGTCTTTTGCAAAATTAATTTAATCTCTCTATTACTCAATTCTACTTGACCACTAGGCTGTGGGTGATATGGAGATGCAATTCTATGATTAACATCATACTTAGCAAGCATTTTACGAAAAGCACCATGAATAAAATGTGAACCACCATCAGTCATTGAATATCTAGGGACTCCAAACCTCGGAAAAATAACTTCTTTAAGCATCTTAATAGAGGTGTTATGATCAACACTACTAGTTGGAATAGCTTCTACCCACTTAGTAACGTAATCAACAACAACTAAAAAATGTGTGTACCCATTAGAGCAAGGAAACGGTCCCATATAATCAAAGCCCCAAACATCAAATGGTTCAATAACAAGTGAATAGTTCATAGGCATTTCTTGACGTCTACTAATATTACCAATTCTTTGACATTCATCACAAGACAAGACAAACTTACGGGCATCTTTGAAGAGAGTAGGCAAATAAAAACCGGATTGCAATACCTTATGTGCAGTTCTATCTCTAGCGTGGTGTCCTTCATAAGCCTCGGAGTGACACTTGCATAGGATCTGTTCCTGTTCGTGCTCAGGTATACAATGTCTAATAACACCATCTACTCCTTCTTTATAAAGGTGTGGGTCATCCTAGAAGTAATGTCTTAATCGTAGAAAAACTTTTTCTTTTGCTGGTATGTGAAACTAGGTGGTATAAATTTAGCAAGAAAGTAATTGACATAATCGGCATACCATGGAGTAGTACGAGAAGCATTTATGACAACTAATTGTTCATCAGGAAAGCTATCATCATTAGGTAGTGGGTCATCAAGAACATTCTCTAACCTAGACAAGTTGTCTGCAACGGGGTTCTCAGCTCCCTTCCTATCAATAATATGCAAATCAAATTCTTGTAGTAGGAGAACCCATCTAATAAGTCTAGGTTTAGCATCTTTCTTTTCCATAAGATATTTAATAGCAGCATGATTGGTGTGAAAAGTTACTTTAGAATCAACAATATAAGGTCTGAACTTATCACAGGCAAATACAACTGCTAAAAATTCTTTTTCAGTAGTAGCATAATTTCTCTGGGCACTGTCTAGAGTTTTACTAGCATATTGGATAACATTTAATTTCTTATCAACTCTTTGTCCTAGAACAGCACCTACAACATAATCACTAGCATCACACATAATTTCAAAGGGTAAATTCCAATCAGGAAGCTGAACAATAGGTGCAGAAATCAAAGCTTTCTTAAGTATCTCAAATGCTTCTACAAAATCATCGTCAAAGATAAAAGGAACATCTTTTTCTAAGAGATTAGTCAGAGGCCTAGAGATTTTTGAGAAGTCTTTAATGAACATCCTATAAAAACCGGCATGACCAAGGAAACTTCTTATACCTTTAATGTCCTTGGGACACGACATCTTTTCAATAGCATCAACTTTAGCTTTATCAACTTCAATACCTCTTTCAGAAATTTTATGCCCCAAGACAATACCTTCATTAACCATAAAGTGGCACTTTTCCCAATTCAAGACAAGATTAGTTTCCTCACATCTTTGCAAAACTCGATCAAGGTTGCTTAAGCAATCATCAAAAGAAGTTCCATATATGGAGAAATCATCCATGAAAACCTCAACAATCTTTTCACAAAAGTCAGAGAATATAGGAGTCATACATCTTTGAAAGGTAGCGGGTGCATTGCATAAACCAAAAGGCATATGTCTATAAGCGAAGGTACCGAAAGGGCAAGTAAAAGTAGTCTTTTATTGATCCTCTTTTGACACAGGTATTTGAGAGAAACCAGAATAACCATATAGAAAGCAAAAATGTGTATGTTTGGATAATCTTTCTAGCATTTGATCAATAAAAGGTAAAGGGTAATGATCCTTTTTAGTAGCTTTATTTAGTTTGCGGAAATCAATTACCATTCTATAACCTGTAACAATTCTTTGTGGGATCAATTCATCTTTATCATTAGGAACAATAGTAATGCCTCCCTTCTTAGGGACACAATGGACAGGACTTACCCACTGACTATCAGCAACAGGATAAATTATACCTGCCTCCAGGAGCTTTAATAATTCTTTTCTTGCCACTTCTTTCATCTTAGGATTTAACCTTCGTTGGTGATCAACGACCGGTTTAGCGTCTTTTTCCAATTTTATTTTCTGCTGGCATAGAGTGGGACTAATGCCCTTAAGATCATCAAGAGTATATCCAATAGTAGCACGATGCTTCTTCATAGTTTTCAATAATTTCTTTTCTTCATGCTCTGAAAGGTTAGCACTAATAATAACAGGATATATCTTTTTCTCATCAAGATAAGCATATTTAAGAGTATCTGGTAATGGTTTAAGCTCAAACACGGGATCACCCTTGGGTGGAGGAGGATCCCCTAGGATTTCAATAGGCAAGTTGTGTTTCAAAATAGGTCACTGTTTAAAGAATACTTCATCTATTTCCCTTCTTTCATTCATAAACATATCATTTTCATGGTCTAGCAAATATTTCCCTAAAGGATCATTAGGAGGCACGGCAATAGAAGCAAGACCAATAATTTCATCTTTACTAGGCAATTCTTTATCATGGGGTTGTCTACGAAATTTAGCAAGATTAAACTCATGAGACATATCCCCTAAACCAATAGTAACAACATCCTTTTCACAGTCTATCCTAGCATTAACAGTATTCAAGAAGGGTCTGCCAAATATAATGGGACAGAAGTCATCTTGTGGGGAACCAAGAACAAGAAAATCAGTAGGATATTTAACTTTCCCACACAAGACATCAACATCTCTAACAATCCAAATTGGTGAAATAGTATCTCTATTGGCAAGCTTAATTGTAACATCATTTTGTTCTAGCTCAGCAGGTGCAATATCGTGCATAATTTCTTCGTATAAGGAATAAGGTATTGCACTGACACTACCACCCATATCACATAAACCATGATAACAATGATGTCCTATTTTAACAGAAACAACATGCATGCCAACAACAGGTCTATGTTTACCCTTAGTATCGGGTCTAGCAATTCTAGCAACTTCATCACAGAAGTAAATAACATGCCCATCAATATTATCAGCTAAGAGATATTTAACCATAGCAATACTAGGTTCAACTTTAATTTGCTCAGGGGGTGTAGGTGTTCTAATATTACTCTTACGAACCACAGTTGAAGCTTTAGCATGATCCTTTATTCTAATAGGGAAAGGTGGTTTCCCAATATAAGCGGTAGGAACAATAGGATCAACATTATAAGTGATAGTCTTTTCTTCAACTTTAATAGGTGCAACTACTTTTACTTCAATGGGAGGATTATATTAAACCACTTCTCCTTAGGGAGATCAACATGAGTAGCAAAGGATTCACACAAAGAAGTTACTATCGCAGAGTCAAGTCCATATTTAGTGCTAAAATCACAGAAAACATCGGTGTCCATAAAAGATTTAACACAATCAAACTTAGGTATTATACCTGCCTCCTTACCTTTGTCGAGATCCCAATCTTCAGAGTTGCGTTTAATTCTTTCCAATAAATCCCATTTGAATTCAATAGTCTTCATCATAAAAGAGCCAGTACAAGAAGTATCGAGCATGGAGCGATTATTGAGAGAAAGCCGAGCATAATTTTTTTGAATAATAATTTCTCTTGAGAGCTCATGGTTGGGGCATGAATATAACATTGACTTAAGCCTCCCCCAAGCTTGAGCGATGCTTTCTCCTTCACGAGGCCAAAAATTATATATAATTACGATCACAATGAACAAGATGCATAGGATAAAACTTCTGATGAAATTCCAATTTCAATCGGTTGTAGTTCCATGATCCCATATCATCACATAGCCTAAACCAACTCAATGCCTTTCCCTTCAAAGATAAAGGGAAGACCTTCTTACTGATAACATCCTCGGGCATACCTGCAAGCTTAAATAATCCACAAACTTCATCCACATATATTAGGTGCAAATCGGGATGCAATGTTCCATCTCCTGTAAAAGGATTAGCTAGAAGTTTCTCTATCATACCCGAAGGAATTTCAAAGTAAAAATTTTCAGTAGATTTAGTAGGTTGAGGAGCAACTCTTTGCTCTACTGGTCGGGGTGAAGATTTCCTGAACAAGCCCCTCAAAGGATTATGTTCCATAGTAACAAGTGAAGTAAATTTCAGCACACTATATAAATTTTTCCTTACCAAAGGCGCTTCACTCCCCGGCAACGGCGCTAGAAAAGAGTCTTGATGACCCGAAAGTATATGGGATCTATCACAGTCCTTTCGATAAGTAAGAGTGTCGAACCCAACGAGGAGTAGAAGGAAATAATAAGCGGTTTTCAGTAAGGTATTCTCTGCAAGCACTGAAATTATCGATATCAGATAGTTTTGTGATAAGGTAATTTGTAACGGGTAACAAGTAACAAAAGTAAACAAGGTGCGGCAAGGTGTCCCAATCCTTTTTGTAGCAAAGGAAAAGCCTGGACAAACTCTTATATGAAGGAAAACGCTCCCGAGGGCACATGGAAATTATCGTCAAACTAGTTTTCATCACGCTCATATGATTCGCGTTCGTTACTTTGATAATTTGATATGTGGGTGGACCAGTGCTTGGGTACTGCCATTCCTTGGACAAGCATCCCACTTACAATTAACCCCTATTGCAAGCATTCGCAACTACAAAAGAAGTATTAAGGTAAACCTAACCATAGCATGAAACATGTGGATCCAAATCAGCCCCTTACGAAGCAACACATAAACTAGGGTTTAAGCTTCTGTCACTCTAGCAACCCATCATCTACTTATTAATTCCCAATGTCTTCCCCTAGGCCCAAATAAAGGTGAAGTGTCATGTAGTCGACGTTCACATAACACCACTAGAGGAAAGACAACATACATCTTATCAAAATATCGAACGAATACCAAATTCACATGACTACTTATAGCAAGAATTCTCCCATGTCCTCAGGAATAAACGTAACTACTCACAAATCATATTCATGATCATAATCAGAGGGGTATTAATATGCATAAAGGATCTGAACATATGATCTTCCACCAAATAAACCAACTAGCATCAACTACAAGGAGTAATCAACACTACTCGCAACCCACAGGTACCAATCTAAGGGTTTGGGACAAAGATTGGATACAAGAGATGAAGTAGGGTTTGAGAGGAGACGGTGCTGGTGAAGATGTTGATGGGGATTGACCCCCTCCCGATGAGAGGATCGATGGTGATGACGATGGTGATGATTTCCCCCTCCCGGAGGGATGTTTCCCCGGCAGAACAGCTCTGCCGGAGCTCTAGATTGGTTCCGCCAAGGTTCCGCCTCGTGGCGGTGGTGTTTCGTCCCGAAAGCTTCCTTCTTATTTTTTCTGGGACGAAAGACTTCATATAGTAGAAGATGGGCACCGGAAGCCTGCCAGGGGGCCCATGAGGCAGGGGGCGCGTCCAAGGGGGTAGGGCGCGCCCCCACCCTCGTGGATGGTGGGTGGCCCCCGTCTGGTTCTTTCGTCGCCCAATATTTTATATATATTCCAAAACGTGCCTCCGTGAAGTTTCAGTACTTTTGGAGTTGTGCAGAATAGGTCTCTGTAACATCCCAATTTTCCTAAATTAGGATGTTATTAGATCATTCATATGCATATCATATTTTTATTGCATTATTTGCTTTTTCAGAATATTCAAATCATTATGCAACAAAAAGGCAATTTATTTGGAGTGGAGATAACATGACTTCTCCCCTGTTTTAAGAATGTTCATAATGTGTAGAATATTATTTCCAGTTCATCTGATATGTTCTGGTAATTTTTGCAATCTTCAAAATATTTTAATTGTGTGTTATTTTACTGTTTGTGTGGCCAATGCATAAAAACTATTTTTGAAAATTGCATTAGTGTTGGAACTAGTATTCCTGTAGTTTATAGCTATAGGGATATTTTTACTGTGTGTCTAGGTATTTTTATTTAGAATTTATATTGTGTATTTTATTTTATTTATTTTGTTGCTGCTGCTGTAGTTTTTGTTTAAAAACAAAACAGAGCCAGCCGGCCCGCCAGCCAGCCAGCCAGCCAACCGGCCCACCGCCCGCTAAACCTAGCGAAGCGGTACGCCCGCTCGCTCGCACCCGACCCGCGCCCAATCCACCCTCACCTCCAGCCGCTGACAGCGGGTCCCGCTCCCTGCGCGTCCCCTCCACCGAGCCGGACACCGCGCGCCGCATGCGCGAACGCACGCCGAGGCCGAGCCGGATCGCCCAGCGCCCCTGGTCCACCTCGAGCGCTTGACCTGCCGTATGCGAGCAAAACCCCTAGGGGAGACCCCGCAGCTCCTGTCCCGATCCTCTTCGTTGCCCCATGCGCTGTAGGGCGAAAACGGATCTCGCCCGGAGCTCCGCCGTCCGCCACCGTTCGCCGGAAGATTGCACCGCCGTAAGAGCTCGTACAGCCGGACCTCTTGCACCGTTCGAATCCCCTCTCGAAGCCTCTCTCATCTGACAGTTTCTCGTGGCCGAGAACGTAGCATTGCGGGAGGGACAAACTCGTCCGCCACCGCCGGAGCATAGCTGCTGTTCACGTCGTCATCGCCGCCCGCAGAGGACGCCCCGCCGCCGTTGAGCACCACCACCACCTCCGCCACTCCACGCCGCCTCCGCCCGTCACCTCGCCTTCGCCGGAGACCTATCGGAGGAGCGCCGCCGCCAACGCCCGAGACCGCTGTCGTTTTCCTCTGTTTTGGGTGAGCACACACGCCCGGCCAATCAAGAACTGCCACGTGGCAGTTGCTACATGAGCTGCTACAGTGCCCAGGAGATTTCTGTTTCTTTTTGTTTTTCACAGATTTTCATCCAAAATTCAACGAGCTATATCTTTTAGTCTACATATCAAAATTAGGTGATTCTTTTTCCTATGATCTCACAAAAATCAGCACATTATCACAGTACCAACTTTTCACGTGCTTACACCTTTCAAATTTGAATTCGTTCGAATTTGAATTAAACCTTCCGGAGGCCGTATCTTTCAAACCACTTATCGAATTCGAGTGATTCTTTTTGCATTGTGACCGTAGTGCATTTTAGGTGCTGTTAAGCTTCTTTTGTTGAGTTTTAAAAATGGTTTTCTTGCTGTTGGTTTTGTTTTGGTTCTATTTGTTTTTCGATGATTGATTTGTTGAATTGTGTGAAACGTGTGGATTGTCCGGAGTGCGACGCGAGCTATTGTCAGGAGTGTGACTTTCTGAACCAAAACCAAGGCAAGTTACATGTTGATTATCCTTTACCTATTGTTTTCTATGCATGTAGTTATATCACACTATGAATATATGCATGTATATGAGTATTATATATGTTGTCTATGCTGTTGAGCTATCTTCCCGTCTTTTGCAAATCGTGGTAGTTGTAGTTGCTATACTTTGTAGACGGGGGTGGTTCGTGTATTCATTGAGCTTATGTGAGGACTATAAATATAAAAAATTGAGTAGTAATTAAGGACTTAATTCACCTCTGGGCGGAATTGGTATTGAAGGGTGGTTTCAAGAACATCATGGTTTATACCCTCTGAATGTAAGTGGACGGCCGCCCAGGCTCAAAAAGATCAGACAGACTTAGTGACTAGTAGCTTCCATGCGCAACCACTAGCTAAATGGGCTCTGGCTTAGTTGAGTAGGTTGTGGGATCCTCGCCCAGGTAAGCTAGCAGATGTAGATATGAGTAGGTGTACCGGCTGCCGGGGGTGGAGGTGACTGCTTCTGAAAGACTTCGTCTCAATCTTCGGGTTGAGTCTAGTGGGTAAAGTGTGCAAAACTCTGCAGAGTATTAACACTAATCATGATTAGCCGTGCCCCCGGTTATGGGTAATTTTGAGCCACTATGCCATTACAGTTGTTGGATGATCTTGACAGATGTGACACTTAATAAATTTGTTGGGCAACTTATTAAAGGGTAGGTTGGAGTTGATTTTGCCAACTCAACCTTGTGTATATAATTGTAGTAATAAAAGAATTAAATAAAAATTTGACTATTAGGTAGTTATGAGGACAAAATCAGCTTTCTGCAAAAATAAACCCTCAAGCCTTCCTTTTGTTATATTATGCATATACATGTAGGTCTGCTATATTATTACTCCTGTGTAACTTGCCAATACATTCCATGTATTGACCTATATGGCTGCAACGTCTCATGTTGCAGGATATTCAGACGAAGAGTAAGGTACCGTTAGGGTCGCGAGTCTGCACTCAGCATCGCCAGTGGGCTATGATGGGACTCATCGTTATTTTCTGCTACTTTCCGCTGTTTGATTGAATAAAGCTAGCCAAGTGCTATGCAGATTGTTTTATTTTATACATTCTGGATCATACGTTGTAACAAATGATGCACTTGCTATTCTGGTATTCATCTATACTGTGTGTGCTAGCGAGTTCGATCCAGGGACTAGCACAGTAAGCACAGAGACTCAAATCCTTCGAGGTTTGGTCGTCACAGTCTCTAATATTTGCTCCTTTTCCAGCCCAAATTCCCAGCTGCCGGCATTCTCCCTCTCCATGTAAACCTTGTAAAATAAGAGAGAATAGGCATAAGTATTGTGACATAATGTGTAATAACAGCCCATAATGCAATAAATATCGATATAAAAGCATGATGCAAAATGGACGTATCAGGGATAAACTTGCTATAGTTCCTTATCTTAAACATGAAATTGTTGCTATTGCACCCACGCATGATAGTCCTATTATCTTTTTGAATTCTCCCGATTACACTATATCGGAGAAGTTTGCCCTTATTAAGGATTATATTGATGGGTTGCGTTTTACTACTACACATGATGATTTTGATAGATATAATATGCATGTGCTTGCTGCTCCTACTTGCAATTATTATGAGAGAGGAACTACATCTCCGCCTCTCCATGTTTCCAATATGATAAAATTGCAAGAAACTGTTTATACTATGCATTGGCCTTTACTATGTGTGCATGAATTGTTCTTTTATGACATGCCGATGCATAGGAAGAGAGTTAGACTTCGTCATTGCTTGATATATGTTGCTTTGTGCTCACTACTAAATCACAAATCATTGTTAATTAAAATTGGCTTTGGTATACCTTGGGATCCGGGTGGATCCATTACTTGAGCACTTTATGCCTAGCTTAATGGCTTTAAAGAAAGCGCTGCCAGGGAGACAACCCAGAAGTTTTAGAGAGTCATTTATTTCTGTTGCGTGCTTTTATAAAGTTGAAAAACAAAAATAATGTGCCAAGGTTTGCCTTTAGGATGTTTACATTGCTTGTTGGTTTGTGCGGTGCAAAACAGAAATTTTGGCTGTAGTGCGCGATTTTACATTTTTTACTGGAACGTGAAACGGATATGAAACTTTCTGCACTGTCTTTATATACAAATTGTTTATTTTTCCTAAATTTTTCAGAATTTTTGGGGTACCATAGGTATGGTGAATGTTCAGATTACTACAGACTGTCCTGTTTAAGACACATTCTGTTTTTGATGCATAGTTTGCTTGTTTTGATGAAACTATCGATTTCTATTAGTGGATTAAGCCATGGGAAAGTTATATTACAGTAGCTACAATGCAAAAACAAAATATGAATTGGTTTGCAACAGTACTTAGAGTAGTGATTTGCTTTATTATACTAACGGATCTTACCGAGTTTCCTGTTGAGTTTTGTGTGGATGAAGTGTTCGAAGATCAAGGATGTCTCGATATGAGGAGAAGGATGAGAGGCAAGAGCTCAATATTGGGGATGCCCAAGGCACCCCAAGTAAATATTCAAGGAGACTCAAGCGTCTAAGCTTGGGAATGCCCCGGAAGGCATCCCATCAAATATCGGTATGTTTTCGGATTCGTTTTGTTCATGTGATATGTGAAAATCTTGGAGCGTCTTTTGCATTTAGTTTTCACTTTTATTTTATGCACCATCCTGGTATGAGATAGTCCTTGGTTTATTTATAGAATGCTCTTTGCACTTCACTTATATCTTTTGAGTATGGCTTTATAGAATGCTTCATGTGCTTCACTTATATCATTCGAAGTTTGGATTGCCTGTTTCTCTTCACATAGAAAACCGCCATTTGTAGAATGCTCTTTTGCTTCACTTATATTTGTTAGAGCGTGGGCATATCTTTTGTAGAAAGAATTAAACTCTCTTGCTTCACTTATATCTATTTAGAGAGTTGACATGAACTGGTCATTCACATGGTTAGTCATAAAATCCTACATAAAACTTGTAGATCACTGAATATGATATATTTGATTCCTTGCAATAGTTTTGCAATATAAGGATGGTGATATTAGAGTCATGCTAGTGGGTAGTTGTGGATTGTAGAAATACTTGTGTTGAAGTTTGTGATTCCCGTAGCATGCACGTATGGTGAACCGTTATGTAACGAAGTTGGAGCATGAGGTATTTATTGATTGTCTTCCTTGTGAGTGGCGGTCGGGGACGAGCGATGGTCTTTTCCTACCAATCTATCCCCTAGGAGCATGCGTGTAGTACTTTGTTTCAATAACTAATAGATTTTTGCAATAAGTATGTGAGTTCTTTATGACTAATGTTGAGTCCATGGATTATACGCACTCTCACCCTTCCATCATTGCTAGCCTCTTCGGTACCGTGCATTGCCCTTTCTCACCTCGAGAGTTGGTGCAAACTTCGCCGGTGCATCCAAACCCCATGATACGATACACTCTATCACACATATGCCTCCTTATATCTTCCTCAAAACAGCTACCATACCTACATATCATGGCATTTCCATAGCCATTCCGAGATATATTGCCATGCAACTTCCATCATCATCATCATATACATGACTTGAGCATTTATTGTCATATTGCTTTGCATGAACGTAAGATAGCTAGCGTGTTTTCATGGCTTGTCCTTTTTTTGATTTCATTGCTACGCTAGATCATTGCACATCCTGGTACACCACCAGAGGCATTCATATAGAGTCATATCTTTGTTCTAGTATCGAGTTGTAATATTGAGTTGTAAGTAAATAAAAGTGTGATGATCATCATCATTAGAGCATTGTCCCATGAAAAAAAAGGAGAAAGGCCAAATGAAAAAGAAAGGCCAAAAAAGAGAAAGGCCAAATAAAAAAAGGGAAAGGCCAAAAAAAGAAAAAAAAGAATGGACAATGCTACTATCCTTTTTCCACACTTGTGCTACAAAGTAGCACCGTGATCTTCATGATAGAGAGTCTCTTATTTTTTCACTTTCATATACTAGTGGGAATTTTTCATTATAGAACTTGGCTTGTATATTCCAACAATGGGCTTCCTCAAATGCCCTAGGTCTTCGTGAGCAAGCAAGTTGGATGCACACCCACTTAGTTTATTTTATTGAGCTTTCATACATTTATAGCTCTAGTGCATCCGTTGCATGGCAATCCCTACTCCTCGCATTGACATCAATTGATGGGCATCTGCATAGCACCTTGATTAGCCGCGTCGATCTGAGACTTTCTTCCTTTTTTTTCTTCTCCACACAACCTCTATCACCATATTATATTCCACCTATAGTGCTATATCCATAGCTCACGCTCATGTATTGCGTGAAAGTTGAAAAGGTTTGAGAACATCGAAAGTATGAAACAATTGCTTGGCTTGTCATGGGGGTTGTGCATGATTTTAATATTTTGTGTGGTGAAGATGGAGCATAGCCAGACCATATGATTTTGTAGGGATAACTTTCTTTGGCCATGTTATTTTGAAAAGACATGATTGCTTTATTAGTATGCTTGAAGTATTATTGTCTTAATGTCAAATGATAGACTATTGCTTTGAATCACTCATGTCTTAATATTCATGCCATGATTATATTACATGATCAAGATTATGCTAGGTAGCATTCCACATCAAAATTTATCTTTTTTATCATTTACCTACTCGAGGACGAGCAGGAATTAAGCTTGGGGATGTTGATACGTCTCCGTCGTATCTATAATTTTTTATTGTTCCATGCCAATATTATACAACTTTCATATACTTTTGGCAACTTTTTATACTATTTTTGGGACTAACATATTGATCCAGTGCCCAGTGGCAGTTCCTGTTTGTTGCATGTTTTTTGTTTCGCAGAAAATCCACATCAAACGGAGTCCAAACGGGATAAAAACTGACGGAGATTTTTTTGGAATATATGTGATTTTTGGGAAGAAGAATCAATGCGAGACGATGCCCGAGGGGGGCCACGAGGGTGAGGGGCGCACCCTCGGCCCTTGTGGCCACCCCGTAAGGCGGTTGGTGCCCTTCTTTCGCCGCAAGAAAGCCAATATCCGGATAAAAATCATGTCCAAATTTCAGCCCAATCGGAGTTACGGATCTCCGGGAATATAAGAAACGGTGAAAGGCCAGAATCTAAAACACAAAAATAGAGAAAGACAGAGAGACAGATCCAATATCGGAGGGAATCTTGCCCCTCCCATTCCATGGAAGCCAAGGACTAGATGGGAAACCCTTCTCCCATCTAGGGAGAAGGTCAAGGAAGAAGAAGAAGAAGGGGGGCCCCCTCCCCCTCTCTTCTGGTGGCGCCGGAACACCGCCGGGGCCATCATCGTCACAGCAGTGTACACCAACACCTACGTCATCTTCACCAACATCTCCATCCCTTCCCCCATCTATCTACAGCGGTACACTCTCCCGCAACCCGATGTACCCTCTACTTGAACATGGTGCTTTATGCTTCATATTATTATCCAATGATGTGTTGCCATCCTATGATGTCTGAGTAGATTTTCGTTGTCCTATCGGTAATTGGTGAATTGCTATGATTGGTTTAATTTGCTTGTGGTTATGTTGTTGTCCTTTGGTGCCCATCATATGAGCGCGCGCGTGGATCACACCATAGGGTTAGTTGTATGCTGATAGGACTATGTATTGGAGGGCAAGAGTGACAGAAGCTTCAACCTAGCATAGAAATTGATGCATACGGGATTGAAGGGTCCAATATATCTTAATGCTATAGTTGGGTTTTACCTTAATGAACGTTAGTAGTTGCGAATGCTTGCTAATACTTCCAATCATAAGTGCATAGAATTCCAAGTCAGGGATGACATGCTAGCAGTGGCCTCTCCCACATAAAACTTGCTATTGGTCTAGTAAAGTAGTCAATTGCTTAGGGACAATTTCGCAACTCCTACCACCACATTTCCACACTCGCTATACTAACTTTACTGTGTCTTTACCTAAACAGCCCCTAGTTTTTATTTACGTGCTCTTTATTATCTTGCAAACCTATCTAACAACACCTACAAAGTACTTCTAGTTTCATACTTGTTCTAGGTAAAGTGAACATTACGCGTGCGTAGAGTTGTATCGGTGGTCGATAGAACTTGAGGGAATATTTGTTCTACCTTTAGCTCCTCGTTGGGTTCGACACTCTTACTTATCGAAAGAGGCTACAACTGATCCCCTATACTTGTGGGTTATCACCAGACATTCACCCACACCGTCTGAACACAAGTTTGGCGACACCACGAGAAGACGATACCAACAGAAGATACCTTCTCAAGGAATGAGGACATCAAGACCCAGAAGATCATGACACCGTCGACACTACCCCAGGATGATGCAACCTTGCCTTGCGATGAATAGGGCATAAGATATGCAAGGTCATGATATGCATCGCTGATAGAGCAACCCTGTCCTTGTCGTTGTTGTGTCGGCAACCACCGGTGGATGAGAACCTCGCCATTTGGTCCGCGTCACTATAGTGAGAAGGAAAACGGTTCTCTTCATCCCCCGCTCTTGGTGTCGATGTTGTCATCAACGTAACCGATATGTTGGACCTCTACTATGCCTTGTTAATGTCCTTGCATAAAGGATTGTTTACGTGGAACCCTTGACGCCTTAGAAGGCAAGAGGGATCGTCATGATCAAGAAGACAACAGAAGACCGAGTCAATGTCAGCTACGAGGAACCACCTACACCCTGTTAGCTCATCAGGCGAGAATTTGTCGAAGATTCTTCAGGCCTAACCCGGATTGTTTCATCAAATCACTACAAGAGACGTAGCAACACCTAAGGAAGACCCAGAAGACTGCACGTCCTTCTCTCCGAGACTCGAAGCAAAGCACGACTACTGAGTCCGAGAACCCCTAGGGTAGGATGAGTCGTGTACCCCCTATGCGAAGTCGAGTCCATGCGATGGTTCAAATAGAATCATGTTCTATGTTGTTGCTTGTTTTTATTTGTTTGTGTTTTGATGTAAGTCGCCCTTTTGCCCTAGGCAACAAGTACGCGACTATATCACCTTCCTTATCTTAATGCTTGTGTCTAGCCCTTTCGGCACTTGTTTGTTTGCACTTGCACTATAGAACCCCCTTTAGGCATTCCCCTCCCCTATGCTATTTCCCCTCTCATCTCTCTCAGCAACAAAAGATCAGCAAGACAAGATGCACCAAGGATGCCACCTCGGCGACCAACTGGCACTGAAGACTTTTGCTACAGCCTCCTAGACCAAGTGCAGCCCCATAGAGTTAGGGTTGCTCCTCAAGATTAGAAACCCATTCCTAGACCCTTCGAGACTTCACAAGATACCCAACTCGAATCCTTAACCATGTGCTTAACCCACAGACTTGCAAGAGAACTAGTTAAGCCTCCGTAACCTTGCTTACCACTGGGTTCATTATGGAACTAGTGGACATAGTGAACGAGCACATTGTCATCCTAATATAGCACAAGAACTGACGATGCCATAGGGAAGACCAATTTGAGGATGTAGGAATAGAGGACAAATGACTTGATGAGTTTATAATAGGTATCTTGAGGAATATCTGAGACTCTTTGGTGGATTATGGGGCTCCCGTGTTGGTAGATGAACGTGGTGGGACCATGGTAATAGAATAGCATAACTTTCATTACCCCTCGGTAACTGGATTTAGTAGGACAATTATGATCGCAAGCTGAAATTCTTGGAAGTGTAAGGATTTGAATTAACCAGGGGATATTGATAGGAAAGTAGTAACGGTATGAAAAATGACTTGGAGGGATGAGTAGGAATCCTCGTAGGACATGAGATTTGGATTTAAATAGGTGATCCTAGTGGAGTGTAGATTTTGAGTAAGTCTACATGGTTCGGAGTAAAATGGATTTAGACCGATGATCTCGATCATGATACCATGTTTCTCGGTGGGCAATAAACTAGGAAAGTTGGATTAATTGTCGGTGTTGGTTTAGGGAATCTATATAAGCTTGAGATTGGAAGTTACTTGACCCCGATAATGGGAATTGGTGGACTAACCATAGTAAAGATATCCCTTCCAAGTATTTGGGGATTATAGGGACTTTAGGAGATCATGTGGAACACCATAAACATTGGAATTAATGGAGTGTGTAGAGATTGATGGAAGTTAATGGGCTGTTGGAGTTGATTCATAGGAAGGAAACAAGATCTTGGAGTGGCATGCGATGTGTTTCCTTATGATAGAGATGCACTATCTTGGACCTTGGAAGAATAGGCTGAGCATTTGGATTGTCATGATGAATTCAAGCTTGGGAGCTTGTATGCTCCACCCATGGATTTCTAGGGATAGCCATACATATGAGTTCGGGGATCGTAGACATATATGATTTTGTTAGACCTCCTCTCGGGAGCCATGAGGATATGAATAGCATGAGTGATGATTGGAGTTGACCTATACGAGAGGATTCTTTCGGTAATATGATGTGATTTCTTTGAAGGACTAGGTAGAACTATTGGCATCTTAGGAACCGTGCTTAAGGATAAGATGATAAACGTTCACCCGCACACTGGAATTCTTGAAACCCTTAAGCTCTACCAAGCCACAACATGGTCGGATCATGACCATGGGCGTTGGCTCTAGGTTGGGAAGGCCTTGGCCAATACACAACCGTGACCACCACCAGTACCCCAGACTACTTTTTGTACCACATGAACAAGTCCTCCTAGAGTACTTGGACAAGTTAGTTGTCATCTTTTGGTGAACTACTTGTCTATCCGAAGACGGAAGAAGAGTCGTTTAGCTGGTTAGGGAACATTTGAAGACCGCCATGTCAAGAAGGAAGAACTATACCAACCACCATCATCAAGAAGTAAACTTCCGCGTCAAACACAGGGGTATCTGCGAGCCACCCCTCTCAACGGAACCAAGCATTTCCATGTCAAAGGGAAGCTCACGTCAAGATTTATCGAGCCCCTTCGAGATCACTTCAAGACGAAGGGAAGACCGTTGCCAACTGGAGTTTCCACCCGAGTTATCCTACGTGCACAACGATTTCCACGCGACACAACTCTGGAAGTGTTTCCAACTTCCAAACTAGCCCAATCTCTACTAGGACATCGATCATCAGAGCCATCGACCTCCAACCCAATCTGACCTACGTGAGAAACACCTTTGCAACCTGGATCAAGTGGAACGTTATACACGAAGCCGCAGCATCAAGTACTTCCAGGTTCAATGGAGCAGCACACAGAAGCAGAAGCAGTATGAGGACGTGAAGACTACCCCACATCAAAGTTTCTGTATTGCTTTCTGCGCCTAGTTTGGGAATCTCGGGGACGAGGTTCTTGTAAGGGGGGTAGGTCTGTCACGCCGTAATTTTCATGCCACAACACTTAATATAATAAGTCATTAAAATGTGGTTTGACAAAAACTTTTGAGTGTTTTGGACTTTGCTTGATTGGATTTTTGTTTACTGTTTGAAAGTGCTCTAAAAATCAAATAAATCCTCCAATTCCTATACTTCATCTCCTTGATCCAAAACTTTGCTCGATGATCATGCCATGTGTATAGGTCATAAAAGTATTTTCTTGTAAAAATAATTTTCCCAAAAAGTATTTTCTAAATTAGGTTTTCCAAAAACCCCTGAGTTAAGGCTTGAACTACAAGTACTTAATCTGGGATGTGAAAAATCTTTCCAAAATTATATTTGAATCCTATTAGATATAGGACTCCCAGAAACCACATAAATATTATTTTAAAAGTAGTTTTACTATTTTATTTAAAGGCCTTTTCGTTAGGCCAGAAATGGTTTTTATTAGGTTAAAATTATTTTAATGTTTCACAAATATTTGAGAAAATTTAGGGAAACTGAGTGGACATATATTTCCCATATATGTGTGCTTCAACACATGGTCATGTTCAAAATATTGGACAAAACCCTCCAAAACCATTTCTGCTTATTTCAAGTATTTGAAATATTTCTATAAGAAATATTTTCAAATAAATCCAGAGAAATTCTGTCAAGTCACATATGCGTAATGTGACGACGTTGCAAAGTTTTATTCCAATCAAAATAGTTTTGGTTCACAAAAGTTCCTGAAAACGATCCCTGTACAGATCCAAATTTGAGCAACTCTACATTGCCAACTATTTACTTTTGATCTCAATTTTTGTGTACATGCTATACTCTCAAAATGATGACACTACACCAAGTGGTGCATCAAGGAGAATATATTTACATAACCAAATCTTGGAAAATCCATTTCTGTAGATTTCAAGGGTTTGCCAAAGTTTCATTGGCAACTTTCTTCAAATAAGCTCAAACTTGGTGACCAACCTCAATACTATATACCATTTGATCCTATTAAATATAATATCGAATTGAAATCAGTTGCTTGCCGAAAACACCATCAAACACCTTCTGACATTTTACCAAAACCACTGTTTTGACCCCTTCCACTATTCTCCATGAGCTCAACTTTTTACCAGAGGTACATCTAGTCACCTTGTACCTCCAGTAATTTCCCCCCTTCAACAACTCAATTATTTTGGGGTGAAACCCTCACTTTCTCTCTCTGGACAACCTCTTTCTCTCTCTCCCTCAACCTCTCTCCTCTCCTAGTGGCTCTCTAGGGCATCCAAAGCTCCTTCCCAATTGTTTACTCCCCCAAGAGCTCTTGGACACTATTGGGCACACCCAAGGCGCCAAAACAATGGCCATGCCGGCCAAAGACACGCTCTAGAGCACGCTATAGTGCGCCCTAGCACTGTAGCCGCTCTCTGCCCGAGCCACCCGACGACTTAGGGCCTCCCCCTCGTGTCCCCCGAGGCCGCCTCAGCGTCCGGTACACGGCACGCTGCCGTCCCCCTCAAGAACCTCTCTCCTCTCCCCTCCACGAGCTCACCCGGGCGACCGTGGACGTCGCCCACGGTGCACCGTGGCCACGCCCATGTAAGCTACCCCCGAGCTCTCTCTCTCCTCGGTTGGGTCCCCCTTTCTCCCGTACACCTCCAAGACAGCCTCCCTCTCCCTCTCATACCCTCCATCCACCTCCATGGCCGAAGCCTTGCCATCGGCCCGCGTTCAAATTCGAGCATCGTGGCTCTCCCCTTCCTCCATTCCGTGTATGCACCCTCCCCAGGAGGTCTCAAGGCCGTCTCGGTCCTACTCTTGGCCTGGGAAGCCTCCCCGGCGTGGCGCTGCCGAAGCTCCATGGCCGCCGCGCCTACTTATGGTGGCGGCGCTGTAGGCCACCTCGGGCGAGCACGCGGCCACCTTCGGGTGCGGAAGCGAGGGTCGTAGCTCATGCGCTCGTCGGCCGACCCTCCCACGTCGCAAGACGACGGCTGCGCCGGCGGCCGAGCCCCCCTTCTGCCCGCATCACGGGGAAGAAGATGACTGCTGCGGCGAGGACGACCTGCAAGCAGGGCCCGTGCGTCAGCGACTCGGCGGGGGCGGGCCCAGACGGTTAAGTGGAAACGGCTTCCGCTGGCTTCGCTTTCCCCGGGTGAAAGCGTACCACCGCAAAGCCGTCTTCGACATGGATGCCTGCGTACGTGCAGCCGAGCCGCTGGGCCGGCCCAGTGCGTTCTGGCGCTATGTAACAGCCTGGATTTTTGCCCTTTTCTTTTTTCCTTTGATTTTCTTGGATTTTCTGATTTGATTTGCTTTTCCGTGGCTATGTGGTTCTGAAACTTGGGAAGATCATGTCTTCCTGGGTTTTATAGTGGCTTGTCACCCTCTTCATCACCCCAAGATCATGTCATCTCCATCCTTGACCTAACCCAATATTCTTTTTATTGGGAATATTCCTTTTCTGATAAAGGAATAACCCTTTAAACCCTAGGTTGTGAAGCAACCTTTATTTCTGTCATTCTCAAAATTCCCAAATAATTCTCATAAATTGTCTGGGTCATATCTTCCTCAAATATGGCAAAATATTTCAATGGCCATGTTTCCCATCATGCTCAACTAATTCCTTTTCTATTCTGTCCTGAATGGCAGATTGTGAAGCAAGTGCCATTTATCTTTGCCCAATTCAACCCAAATTTCTTGGACATCTTTTCCTGTCCAAATAATTGCCTCATGCCAAAATTCAACTCAAATTGCCTAGTAAATATTCCTGAGCAAATTTTCAAAGTTCCTGTCTGAGGGAAGTGATTGTATAGGAAGTACAAGCTAGGCATATCCAAATGAGTTGAAATTTGGCAAGGTCCTTTATATGATAAAATCATAACTCTCCACCAAATTTGAGCTCATGTAACTCATCTATGGGAGCTCAGCTTCAAATCTTAGTTTCTGGTCAGATTTTCAGTTTGTGAAGCAACTATATTTTATATTGCTTCATTTAAGCTGAAAATTTTCCAGGGCATTCCCCCATCCATATAAACTCCCTTCACCAAAATTTGGCTCAATCCATTACACCATTTGCCCTGTGCAATGTTTCCAAGTTTCTGTCCAGAGCAAAGCTATATGAAGCAAGTGCTATTTTGGTTCATCCAAATGGCCTGAAACTTTTTGAGCATCTTCATATCTTAAAATAATTGGGCCATGCCCAAATTCAGCTCCATCCCAATTCATATGTGAGTGCTACTTCATGTTTTGTATTTCTGTCCAGTCTGGTGGTTTCTACAGCAACCACTAGCTAAACTCCTCTTCTTGAGCTAAAACTTTGCCATCTTAATCACCTTAGTGTGTGATCATCACCAGACAAATTATTTACCATGTTCTCAAGCTGGTGTAACCACATCAAGTTACAAACACCTTCCTGTTGATTTACTTTGGAGCTCAGTGCAAATCTCTTCTTTGCCCCTGGACCGATTTATTTCCTCATTTTGACTAAGGGCACGACGGTCCATCTACTGGACATGGTCGGCCCGGCTAGAACGCGCCGCTTTCTCCAGTGCACGTGGTGATCACGCTGGCGTCACGCACATTGCAAGCTCTGGCTCGGTCCGGCCACTGTGCTCGTCTCCTCCCTCCTCGTCTCGACGCCCAACCATGTCCTGGAGCTTCCCCGTGATCGACTGCATCTCTCTGCGTCGTTGCCTCGTCGTGGTTCGCCTTAAGTGCGCCGCTAGAACAGTGCCCGTGCCATGCCCACCCTTTGTCCACCATTAGAGCACTGCACAAGCTCGCTAGCGTTGCTCTAGAGCCCTCCCCTCGGCTATATAAGCGTGCCCCGAGCCCTCCCGCAGCTCATCCAATCCTCATTTGCCTCCCTAGCCCACCAGAGTCCTCACCCCCTCTTCTTTTCACCAAATATCGCCACGGCCGCCTCGGTTCCTCCTTGGTTCCAGTGTGCCTAGCCCCTCTCCTCTCCTCCCGAGCTGTCCACGAGCTTCCCCTCGTCCCCGCGGTTCGCCCCAACCACTTGCCCCTCGCCGGAGAACCCTGTGGCCGCGTGCTCCTCGTCCGGCCGCCACCCGACCCTTTCGGTCGCCTCCCCGTCTCGCCCATCCCGGCCTCCTCCCTCCCTCTACTCGCCACCAACAGCTTCCTCACCCTCCAGCGACTCTCCCCACGCCCTTCTCCTGCCACCGAAGCCACCGGGGTCGTCGTCCCCGCGTGCAACGGCCGCCGCCCGCCCCTCTGTTCCCCTCGAAGCTCTGCTTCTTCTCGTCCTCCCCGGTGCCTGCTAACCCTCTAGATGGATGCGGGAGACCTGGCCGCAGCCGCCGGTGCCCTCGCCGTCGCCTGAGGTGGCCAAAGTCGCCCGCCACGTCACCGACAGCGCCCCTGGTCGGGCCCTCCTCTGCTTTTGTCGGGGCAGGGAGCAGAGATAGAAGACGAGGCCAAGCGGGCCCCGCTTCCTTCCCCGACCCCACATGTCATCCTTTGCCCGTTGACTCTGCCACTGCCACGTCACGTAAGTGGAAACGGGTTTCCTGGAGTACGTTTTCATTTGACGAAAGCGTATTCCTTTCCTTCTTTTGCTAAAATGCGTTTTCTCCTCTGGAAAATGTATTTTCTTATACTGCGGCTAGGAATGCGCTTTCTCTGCTCAGAAAACGTATTTTCTAATATGCGTCTCTGCCTTATCATCTCAGGGACCTGTTTGCAGGAGAAACATTCACAGATTGGTCCTTCTTCTTCCACACCTTATAACTCCGCAACCGTAACTCCGGTCGAGGTGAAACCAGTGCTCACTTCTTCGTCTCGTCGAGCTCTATCTTTTGGTAAAATTCTCACTAGGTGGTCACATAGTGAAAATGACCATTTTGCCCTTGCCTCTAATCATCCCCCTCCGAGAGAGAACCGTCCGGCGTTTCGTTCCGCGGCTTCACCGCACTTCTTCCCGACGTCTCCGACACCCCCAGGCAAGCCACAACAACCACTTGCATGATAGTCATGCAGTAGCCATGGTTTTCAACTTGAATATTTAATAAATGTTTGCTTGTTTTGATACGATTATCGTTGTTTCGGTGATGCTTATAGATCCGTGTTCACTTTCATGCTATGCTCGTCTGCATCTTGTATTATTATTATATGTCATTCTTGATAGTAGTAGCAGTGTGTTCTTTCGGATGCATGTTTGTGAGCTATTATTTAGTGCCTTTGCTATGCATGTTACTTTGTATCCTGCTGGTTATATGCTTACTTGGTAGTATTCTGGATGAGTTCTTGCATGTTATTTATTTATGATGCTAGTGGTCATGATAAGCTCATGTGTAATGTTATGCTCGTCAGCTTACCATGCTCATTTAGTCAATGTTTCATTATGGTTATGCTCGATGAATATGTTGCACCTCCATGCTTATGTTGATTCATGTTCATGCATTGTTGTTGCATCATGTTATTTTAATATGACTCAGCTTATTGCATTCAAGTTTAATCGGACTTAATTGAACTTGAACAACTGTTGGCTGAGTCATGGTGCCACCATATCAAAGTGACCAGTGCAACCACGCTTGCCTTTATGGTAAGGTCCTAACTGGGTCTATTGTCGTGCCTCTCGCCGGTGCCTCCAATGAGGGAAGGTTATGGCGCGCGCTACCCTGATCAGGTAGGCGGACATAAGCCTTGTGTGCCCGTAGTTGGATGATAAGTGCTTTTGTCCCCGTTTGGGACCGTTTTGTTTTGCCACGACGGTGGCCGTTGGTGCCTTTGGTAGGCATGGGTCCACCCAGGACTAAGCCCAATGGGGAGTGAGTCGGAGTGGCCGGGAGAGTGTCATGGCAGTAGGACGGTTTTGTCGGAATGCCGTTGGTCCACCCGAATGGGAGTGCGAGGCCATGGGTTCCGTGGTGTGGGTACAGTGTGCTAACCTCTGTAGAGTGTGTATTAAATCTATCAATAGCCGTGCCCGCGGATAAGGGACCAGTTCGTGTCGGTCGCACTATGGGTCAACAGTAATAATAATAACATGCTTAATAACAACCCTGGTTCGATGATGAGATAAGTTGTTTCTGTGATCCGTGAATGATCACCGTTTGGTTACGAGGTAACCAGTTGAGCCCAGAGTGGTTCCCTTTGTGATCCGTGAATGATCACCGTGGTATCGAGGATACCGAGTTGTTGGATATTCGTGATTTTGTGCGAGAATCGTGGGTAAAGATCAAGCTCCTTGTGGTCATTTAATGATTACTACGGTATTGTTTATACCAAGCTTGATTTGATCCTGAGATGATCGTGTGATGTTCGAGGTTGGTAAGTGATGCATATGATGGCTACAAGGTAACCCGAGCAGAGTAAGTTGGTGCATGATAGTGTCGTCATGTTGCATGCTACTATCATCATGTTCATATGTTCATGCCATAGCTGTATCATGTTGTTCATGCCATGTTATCCGGATGATCTCATTATAATTCCGGCTTAACCTGTAATTGCCATGCTGTTGTTTGTCTTGAATGCTTCTGGTTATTGTAAGCTTGCAAGTACATTCAATGTACTGACCTGGCGTGTCATGCCAGTTTGCAGGTCGTGCCTGGATTGCTTGCTTGTTTGGTGTGGTTCCTATGTTCGCGAGCTAGTTCCAGCCAGAGTCCCTGCGGATTGGAGTTCATCATCGCCGTTCGTTGTTCCGCTGCCAGTAGTTGTTCCACTGCCTCGAGTTGTTATGCTGCTTGTATAGAGCAAGCGTGGTTGGCGTAGTGTCGCCGTGCCGATGTTATTCATTGTAATATTGGAGACCTTGTATTCATATTCGTGTAACAATAGAAAGCTGGTTTGTTCTATGCTAAGCAGTGTCGTGTTCCAGAAACTTCACCTCGATCTCTGGGCTGGAATACGGCGCGTTCCGGTTTCTCTGAGCCGGGGTGCCACACGCTAAGCCTCGCCATGTGCGCGTTATATGGTTAAGCCCTTTTTTTCTGTTTTTCCAGTAAGCTTGTAAAATCCACAAATAATTCAAATAAAGTTCAAATTTGGTGATTCCAATTTCTAGTGACTCCATAAATCATGTTCTACCTGATGGTGCATCATGCACATTTTTCCAGAACACTTTCACTCACACATATTCAATAAATCATATTTTCCTATATCCGTCCTGGACTTTAGAAAATTACAGAGAGCCCATTTTTTATCCAAATGCCATGATTCAAATTCCTAGGTACTTATAAGTTCAAAACTTAGTTGTTGAACATTTTTACGAGAACATTCTATGCACATGAAATATTGGTCCATTTCTCCATATATTGCTAACTTTGCAAATTCATAGAAAAATCATTTGAACTCTATCAAGTGAAACCAACTCCTAGGTGCTTCTAAAATCATTCCTTGCTAAATGGGTGCCTCTGCTCATTTTTCGAAATTATGTTTCTGTGCACTCCTTGCAAATTCATAAATCCCTTGTTTCCATCATATTGAAATGTTAAAAAAATATCTACTGATCCAATCCCAATGAAATCACTTTGGTCATTTTTCATATGACCAAGGGTATCCTAGAGAAGTCCAACTCATAGTTTTAGAGCACTTTTGTTTTTGCCTTGTTGTGTTACTTATTGTGATTGCTTTCAATGATAGTTGACGAAGTAGATGGAGAACTCCGAGTTGGACCAGAGATATATGAAGGCCTGGAAGACTTTTTTGAGCCAGGCAAGCAGCCCTTTGACCATGCCTATGAAACCCTTTTTATGCATGTCATACAGCACCTTATTATTGTTTCATCGAAATCATGATGAGGTGGTAACCACTTTGGTGGGCTACCTACGTTACTTCCTTGTTGATACTTGCATTGTGCATGACCATACCTTCCTATGAGGGTTGTGCAGGTGGGAGTAGATCAGATGCTAAAGTATTTGCTATGCAAATGGGATGAGTGTATGCATGGTAATGGGAACAAAAGTATTTTAAAGGCTTTTTGAAAACCCTGTCGAGTGCCACTAATGCCCGAGGGAGATGTTGAGCTAAGTAACCACTTGATGACGAAGTGGTGTACTGAGGCAAGTGAGTGTGTTTTTTTGAAAACTGATTGGTTTAAGTTGCGACCGTTACTCCAACCTTAAATGCACAACCACTCTACCCTTATACGGGAAAGGGCATTATTCATTACCTAGTCTGCGCTAGCATGGAGGATGCATTACTGGTGACGGGAGTGGCGTGGTCACTCTTGGGATGGGTTCATGCCAGGTAGGGCGGCCATGAGTGTTTTCATAGGGCACCGGACACACCGTTGGTACCCCCGTGCTTGTGCTATGTGTTGAATATGGGAGCGTGGCTCCACAAAATTAAACATGTGAGCACGATTGTGGCACGGGGGGTTGATATCAATCGAGTGGACTCCATGTTGGTGGCGTTTAGGGAAAGGTAGTGATCGAGTCCTTACCCCAGGTACTTGAGGTACGACGGGTCGTGGATGACACGGAAGTTCCCCGGATCTTGTGGGTAAAGTGTGCAACCTGTGCAGAGTGTCATCCTAGTCAAATAGCCGTGTCCATGATCAAGGACAGTTGGGTAACCGCTCTTGGGCTACGTCCAAATGTTTACGAAACCTGGTGTGTGTGTGTGTGTGTGTATGGATGACTGGAAAGAACTACTTGGGTCAAGTCAAAAGACTTGACTTGTTGATTAAGCAAGAGTTATGCAAACTCTGTTTATGTTGATATCTGTAACCCATCCTCATGGTTACTAAAATTCTTATGATGCATGCTTTACAAGTTGTTGAACTTGTCGTAGCACTCAAAACTAGTTTTCTGCAAAAATTTACCTACATCATGCATTGTTGTACCTTGATCCAAAACATGGGTTGCTTGCGAGTACATTCAAAGTACTCATTGGCTTGCCACTGGTTATTTTATTGGCCAGGCATGAAAGAACAGGGGTAAGATGAAGATTTGTATGGTGACGAACATGCAAGCTAGGACACTTCCCAGTCAGAATGCCTGTAGGGTTAAGGCAGATGTCATGGGTCCAAGTTGTCATTGAAGATTTCTGCTGTGATGATATACTCAAGACTTGGCCATAATGGTTATACTTGTGTAAGACAGTATGTATGGATGTAAGACTCTTGTTATTCAGCTTTTTGTGTGTTCAGTGAGCATTGACCTCTGGGATCACTATACACGTGCATTCGGTGATCACGACTTATGAGTCGGGGTCGCCACACGGCCCCTCTCAGATGCAGTGGCCACAGTTTGGCGAAGGGGCAACAATGATGAGGACATGGACTAGAGAGTAGGCTAAGAGCCTAAGCTTGGGGGAGCTCATCCCCTAGTTATCCATGCATGCATATTTATTTTTCTTTTATTTGTTTTTGTATTTTGGATGTTCACTTTCAATTTGCATAACAAAATCAGGGCACACATTTGCCTTGCCTTGTTGAAGTTCTTTTCGTTTGTTTTCTTTGATCCTACATGTTTGTTCTCAGCTAGCAAGAGGAAATGAAGAAAATGAACTGGGACTTGATCGAGGGGAAGAATGAGCCAACGCGAGAAGGTATAACATATACATAGTCCCTTATCTCGCAATATTATTTATGGAAGAATTTTCAAATGACTGGCTCCACTTGAATTAGTTCCCTGCATTAGTTGAACATCATCTAGTCATAACTCCGAAATTCAGATTTTGCTAGTTAAACCTTGTGGGAAAGCATGTTTTTTGTTTAATTGAAAATCTGGAAATTTTAGAGGCCAGGAACTTTCAAAGAGAACGAGTACTTGAGCAATTCAACTTCACATGATGATTTTGATTAACTTGGTGACACCTATTTATGGAGTTGTTTAGAGGGATGAATATTTGAAGTGGTTGAGGTTATGCCAAATTTATTCACAGTATTTAAATCTCCAGCCCTAGGCTGGCTTTATGTCTGGTAGCTATATGTTGAGATAATTCATGTAACTGCAACTCCGCCACGTACTTGGGGATTGTGTGGTAAACGAACGAACTTCCCCAAGGGAGTGTGTAAGTGGTTAATAAAAGCACTGATCGCTGAGCTCGAAAGAGACAACCATTCTTGATCCATAGTGCATGAAAGTAAGCCATGACGGAACCCAATTGCATATAGTGAACTTTGGCATAACCCCATCAGCGAGAGTTGAAATCCTGAAGAACAGTAACTGAGAGAAGTGTTTGAGACCATGACTTGGAGGCATTAGTGGGTGTGAATCAAAAAACTTGAGTACTTCGCTATCTTTGACCTCCAAACCTTCTAAATGCATTTTGATGATTGAGCTTAAGTTGAATATCCATCTAATAGATGAACACCTTCACTTGCCTAGACACTTGGTTAGCGAACATAATTTGTTTTGAGAAATTATTGTAACTAATGGTATGAGGCTATACGTGGTTAGGCAACAAATTTAGGCGCAACTATTCAATATCAAATACTTTCTTGAATGTGTTCGACGTGTTTTTGTAACAAAGAAGATAATTTATTTTTCATGATAGGATGCACGGGAAGAGACATATCTATTCATGGGTAGCTAGCTTTGTACCTTGTGCATGGAAAAATTGTCTACGTGCTTGCATGGATCCAAGGCCATGCACAGAAGTAGCATGCATCAATGGATTCAACACAGAGAAGGAAATGTGCACCAGTTGCCTTGCACGTGGATGCTTCTTGGCTATTAAATTAGTGCATGGAGTCAATTAGCACATGTAGCCATCCATGCACACATTTGAAGGATAAGTATATACGTATATGACTATGTATGTGGTGTATGTGCACAGTAGGCAGTACATACAAATGCATGCGTCTGAGTAACCATGTGTATGAGTACGTATTCGGGTGTTCGGTGCGCCGACCGGCAGCATGTGTACATTCGTACATACTCGAATACACGGGCGTATCTTTGGCATGGAAATCACAGAGCCGCTGCTAGAGGGCAATCCCGCATACGACTGATAACTGATCAGGTAAGTTTTCTTTCTTGATTTTGTTCTAAACTAAATAAATGTAGGCGGGCCGAGCAAGGAATTATAATTGCGCTACCAAAGGAAAGCTGATCAGAAAAGGAAACTGAGAGGATCAACTTGTCGAGCAACCAACGTGTTCGGGCGATCTGCTGTAATTAGATTGTGTTCTATACACCTCCCCGATCGGATCAACTTGGACGAGGGGCCAGTGCCTATCGCTCAGCATATAAATACAAGGAGGAGCCTCCAAACTGAGGCAGCGACACGCCCCTGGAGGCAGCGTAGAGGAGGTCAGAGGGCGCACACCGGCGGTGGCACATATGAAGTTGCGCGCGGTAATGGATGTGCCTGCGGGGGCGGCGGCGTGCAAGCCATGCATCAGATGAAGGAGACACGCCTGTGGAGGACGCGTCCATGCCCATGATACGTGCGCCAAGGAGGAGCGTGGTGGCACCTTCGTAGTCTCTCGGCGGATACACAGGCGTCTACAACCATGGGGCGATGCATCATTGTTTTATGAGCTAGCATGCCCTCTTCTCTTTATGGTACGCACATATTTTTTCCCATGTACTAGGCTCAATCGAGACCGTGTACGATGCGCCCAGCGGATTGTGGCCACGGACGATGCGGCACTCTTCTCGTACAAGTGGAATGGAGGTGGCGGACGATGCACCCAGCAGATGTGTCCACGGACGATGCAGTGCTTCAACCAAATTATCCGGTGCCTCTGGATGGACATAGGACATTGATAATCCCCAAGTACAGGGAATCATCATAGCAATTCCCAATGGTGGAAATGGTGAGTATGGAGTGTCGAACCCACAAGGAGCTAAAGGTAAGATCAATATTCTCTCAAGCCCTACCTGCCACTGATACGACTCTACGTACATCGAACGTTTGCTTCCAACTAGAAACGAGAAATAAAACTATGTTGTGGGTATGAAGAGGATAACTTTGCATGGTAATGGAGAGCTAAAATATAAAAGTAGGTGCTGTTATCATAAAGTTAGAATATAATACTAAATATTATAAATAGAGAGTGTGGAATAATGATGAATCAGTGTGCGGAATTTCCCTAGGCAATTGTTAACAAGACCGGTAGTCGTCATTGCAATTTCATATGAGGGAGAGGCATAAGCTAACATACTTTCTCTTCTTGGATCATATGCACTTATGATTGGAACTCTAGCAAGCATCGCAAATACTAAAGATCATTAAGGTAAAACCCAACCATAGCATTAAAGCATCAAGTCCCCTTTATCCCATACGCAACAACCCCCTTACTCGGGTTTATGCTTCTGTCACTCAAGCAACCCACTATAAGTGAATCATAAACGTATTGCAAGACCCTACAGCGGGAATCCCTCACCCTTGCGCGACACGGAGGGCATAATAGGACAGCACCAAAATAATACATACAACTTGTACCAATCTAGATCATCAATCAACCCAAAGACAAAGGATATCTACTCAAAACATCATAGGATGGCAACACATCATTGGATCATAATATGTGGCATAAAGCACCATGTTCAAGTAGGGACTACAACGGGGTGCGGGAGAGTGGACCGCGTAAAATAGATGAGGATGGTGATGATGATGGTGATGTTGATGAAGACGATCACCGCGGCGATGATTCCCCTCCCGATGGCACTCTGGCGCCATCGAGAGAGAGGAGGAGAGGTTCTCCCCCTTGTGCTTCCTCCTCCATGGCTTCCCCCCTGGATGGGGAGAGGTTCTCCCTCTGGTCCTTGGCCTTCATGGCGATGATGTCCCCTCTGGGATCCTCCTCCATGGCCTCCGGTGATGATGGCCCCCTCTAGCAGGGTGCCGGAGAGGGCCTAGATTGATTTCTCGTGGCTACAGAGGCTTCCAGCGGCGGAACTTCCGATCTAGGTTATTTCCTGAAGGTTTCTGTATTTATAGGAGAAGTTGGCGTTGATTTCACGTCAGGGGGACCTTCGGGGAGTCCACGAGGCAGGGGGCGTGCCCCAGGGGGTGGGCGCCCCCCCACCCTCGTGGGGCCCCCGTGACTCCCCTCCGGGAGATTTTTGTTCCAGTATTTTTCATATTTTCTAGAAAAAATCTCCGTTGATTTTCATCGCATTCCGAGAACTTTTATTTCTGCACAAAAACAACACCACGGTAGTTCTGCTGAAAACATCGTCAGTCTGGGTTAGTTCTAATCAAATCATACCAAAATCATATAAAAATATTGTAAACATGGCATGAATACTTCATAAATGATAGATACGTTGGAGATGTATCAGCATCCCCAAGCTTAATTCCTGCTCGTCCTCGAGTAGGTAAATGGTAAAAGAAATAATTTATGAAGTGTGAATGCTAGCAAGTGCACAAGTTTGATCAATGAGAGTTCCAATCACTTTTTCTAGCATCATTATATATCATAACAATAGCTCAACTCATAAAACTTTTCATGATCAAGTAACAAGCTATTCACATGTTAAAGTATAGATCATAAACTTTCTTGAAACAAACAAACTATATTCTCAGTCACCAAACAATTTCAATTCATCTTATTTTCAGGAAGGGTCTATGCCAGAGCTTTTAGCAAACTCCACATACTCAACTATCATTTAATCTTTCACAATTGCTAACACTCATGTGATATTTATGGGTTCAAAGTTTTAAGCGGACACAAAGAAAGATAGGGGCTTATAGTTTCGCCTGCCAACCTTTTACCTCAAGGGTAATGTCAATAATAATAGTTCATGATAACTTACATCCAATTGGATATATATATCAGGATATTTCCAACACAATGTGCTTGCCAAAGGATAAAATGTAAAAAGGAAAGGTAAAGATCACCATGACTATTGCATAAGGTAGAAGATAAAAGTAAAAGAAAGGCCCTTTGTAGAGGGAAGCAGAGCTTGTCATGCGATTTTAAGGTTGGTTGCACAAAATCTAAATGCAAAAGAACATCACTTTATATTGCCACTTGTGATAGGGACCTTTATTATGTAGTCTGTCACTTTTATTGCTTCCATATCACAAGATCGTATAAAGCTTATTTTCTCCACACTAATAGATCATACATATTTAAAGAGCAATTTTTATTGCATGTACCGATGACAACTTACTTGAAGGATCTTACTCAATCCATAGGTAGGTATGGTGGACTCTCATGGCAAAACTCGTTTTAAGGGATGTTTGGAAGCACAAGTAGTATCTCTACTTGGTGCAAGGAATTTGGCTAGCATGAGAGGGAAAGGCAAGCTCAGCATGTTGGATGATCCATGACAATATACTTTATTTCGGATATAAGAAAACATAACTCGTTAAGTTGTCGTCCTTGTCCAACATCAACCTTTTAGCATGTCATATTTTAATGAGTTCTCACAGTTATAAAAGATGTCCAAGATATTATATTTATATGTGAAATCTCTCTTCCTTCAATATTCTCTCATGAATTGTTCAAGTGACCAATTCTACGTTTGCTAACTTTCAATGAGTTTACTGCCTATACTTATATGTGTGAAGTCATTACTCCCCATGTTATAAGCATATGAAACATATATAAATTCAGATTTATGACATCCAATTCATTCAACCGTTTACTCATAGGATATACGTGAAGCACGTGAGTAAATGACAAACTACTCCAAAAAGATACAAGTGAAGAACACTGAGTAGTCAAATAATTAACTAGCCATGGGAGGATTATTTTTCATTCAATAATTCAGATCCAATGATTTTATTCAAACAGCAAGTAAAATTGAAAATATGCTCCAAGAAAAACACATATCATGTGACGAATAAAAATATAGCTCCGAGTAAGGTATACCGATAATTTCGAAGACGAAAGAGGGGATGCCTTCCGGGGCATCCCCAAGCTTAGGCGCTTGAGTCTTCCTTGAATATTAACTTGGGGTGCCTTGTGCATCCACAAGCTTAGGTCTTTCCACTCCTTATTCTCCTCATATCGATATCTCACCCAAAGCTTGAAAACTTCAATCACACAAAACTTAACGGAACTTCGTGAGATAGGTTAGTATGATAAAGAGTAAACCATTCACTTTGGTACTGTCAAAGACAAGGTTCATTATTTTTATCACACAATTTCTACTGAAACATATCATTTCTACAATTTATATTGAGAAATATAAGCCATAGAAACTAGAAAACAAGCAAACTATGCAATGAAAACAGAATCTGTCAGAGACAGAACAGTCTGTAATGATCTGAACAGAAACCATACTTCTGCTAATCCAAAAATTATGATATAAATTGGTAGAATTGAGGAATTTGTCTGTTAATCATCTGCAAAAATAATCAACCTAAAAGCACTCTCCAGTAAAACATGGCATCTATTCTCGTGAGCGCAAAGTTTCTGTTTTTTACAGCAAGATCACATTAACTTTCACCCCAGTCTTCCCAAAGGCCTTACTTGGCACTTTATTGAAACAAAAGCTATAAAACATGATTACTACAGTAGCTTAATCATGTAAACACACGAAAACAGTAAGGGTAAATATTGGGTTGTCTCCCAAGAAGCGCTTTTCTTCAGTGCCTTTTAGCTAGGCATGATGATTTCAATGATGCTCGCATGAAAGAAAAGAATTGGAACATAAAGAGAGCATCATGAATAATATGACTAGCATATTTAAATATAACCCACTTCCTATGCCTAGGGATTTTGTGAGCACATAATTTATAGGAACAAGAATCAACTAGCATAGGAAGGCAAAACAAGTATAACTTCAAAACTTTAAGCACATAGAGAGGAAACTTTGTATTATTGCAATTCCTACAAGCATATATTCCTCCCTCATAATAATTTTAAGTAGCATCATGAATGAATTCAAAAATATAACCATCACATAAAGCATTCTTTTCATGATCTACAAGCATAGAAATTTTTCTACTCTCCACAGAAGCAAAATTCTTCTCATTCAGAATAGTGGGATCACTAATTCCTAAAGTTGACACTCTTCCAAACCCACTTTGGATGATAGTATTATTCACACTCCAAAAGATATAAGTGAAGTTCATGGAGCATTCTACAATTAATATAGTCTAAACAATATCCAATCTCAAAATATATAAGTGAAGCACACGAAGCATTCTATAAAACCATACTCAAAAGATTTAAGTGAAGCACAAAGATCAATTCTATAAGATCATACTTAAAAGATATAAGTGAAGCACATGAGTATTCTATAAATCAATGAAGGGCTATCTCATACTATCATGGTTCCTAAAGGGAAAAAAACACAAAGGACACAAATCATGTGAACAAACCAAAAACCGAGGTATACCGATAATTGTTGAAGAAGAAAGATGGGATGCCAACCGGGGCATCCCCAAGCTTGGATGCTTGATTATCCTTTGAAATATTTACTTGGGGTGCCTTGGGCATCCCCAATCTTGAACTCTTGCCTCTCTTTATTCTTCTCATATTGATAGCTCCTCGATCTTCGAACACTTCATCTACACAAAACTTTAACAAAAACTTTGTGAGATCTGTTAGTGTAATAAATCAAACTACCACTTTAAGGTACTGTAATGAACCCATTCTTTATTTATATTGGTGTTAAACCTACTTTATTCCAACTTCTCTATGGTTCATACCCCCCGATACTAGCCATAGATTCATCAAAATAATTAAACAACACGCGAAAAACAGAATCTGTCAAAAACAGGACAGTCTGTAGTAATCTGGAAGTTTAGTAAACTTATGTAACTCCAAAAATTATGAAATAAATTTGAAAATTTGAAACATTTGTACAGAAAAAATGTTCAAAAAGTTTCAGACCCATTTGACCTTCCAGTAAAAAATGTAAAATCATGCGCCCCAGCCAAAGTTTCTGTTTTTGTTCTGCACATAGTAAACAAGCAATCTAATCATCCTAAAACCAAAGCTTGGCACATTACTTTTATAATACTATGGATATACACAAGGGGATAATTATTTACAGAGAAACTTCCATGAAAAATTCTACATTGTTTCTGTGAGCATGAACACAAGTGCTCAAGGTCGACCCTCACTTCTTCAATGCATAACTTTCCAATCACTTCTCTTTTTTGAAAAAAAATTTAGGCATGAGAGGCAAGTAATTTTTTTTGTATTTTCATTCTTTTAATTTTTTTGTATGTTTCACCCACAACTAAACAGAAAGAAAAAGGTAAAACAAAATCTACTTAGCGAAGAAAGCAAACAAGCATACACGAGAATATCGACCCCACGCTATTGCTCCCCGGCAACGGCGCCAGAAAAGAGCTTGATAATCCCCAAGTGCAGGGAATCATCGTAGCAATTCCCAATGGTGGAAGTGATGAGTATGGAGTGTCGAACCCACAAGGAGCTAAAGGTAAGATCAATATTCTCTCAAGCCCTATCTGCCACTGATATGACTCTACGTACACCGAATGTTTGCTTCCAACTAGAAACGAGAAATAAAACTACGTTGTGGGTATGGAGAGGATAACTTTGCATGGTAATGGAGAGCTAAAATATAAAAGTAGGTGCTGTTATCATAAAGTTAGAATATAATACTAAATATTATAAATAGCGAGTGTGTAATAATGATGAATCGGTGTGCGGAATTGTCCTAGGCAATTGTTAACAAGACCGGTAGTCGTCATTAAAATTTCATGAGGGAGAGGCATAAGCTAACATACTTTCTCTTCTTGGATCATATGCACTTATGATTGGAACTCTAGCAAGCATCCGCAACTACTAAAGATTATTAAGGTAAAACCCAACCATAGCATTAAAGCATCAAGTCCCCTTTATCCAATACGCAACAACCCCCTTACTCGGGTTTATGCTTCTGTCACTCAAGCAACCCACTATAAGTGAATCATAATCGTATTGCAACACCCTACAGCGGGAATCCATCACGCTTGTGCGACATGGAGGGCACAATAGCACAGAACCAAAATAAAACATACAACTTGTACGAATCTAGATCATCAATCAACCCAAAGACAAAGGATATCTACTCAAAACATCATAGGATGGCAACACATCATTGGATCATAATATGTGGCATAAAGCACCATGTTCAAGTAGGGATTACAGCGGGGTGCGGGAGAGTGGACCGCGTAAAATAGATGAGGATGGTGATGTTGATGAAGACGATCACCGCGGCGATGATTCCCCTCTCGATGGCACTCTGGCGCCACCGAGAGAGAGGAGGAGAGGTTCTCCCCCTTGTGCTTCCTCCTCCATGGCCTCCCCCCTGGATGGGGAGAGGTTCTCCCTCTGGTCCTTGGCCTTCATGGCGATGATGGCCCCTCCGGGATCCTCCTCCATGGCCTCCGGTGATGATGGCCCCCTCCGGCAGGGTGCCGGAGAGGGCCTAGATTGATTTCTCGTGGCTATAGAGGATTGCGGCGGCGGAACTTCCGATCTAGGTTATTTCCCGAAGGTTTCTATATTTATAGGAGAAGTTGGCGTTGATTTCACGTTAGGGGGACCTTCGGGGAGTCCACGAGGCAGGGGGTGCGCCCTAGGGGGGTGGGCGCGCCCCCCACCCTCGTGGGGCCCCCGTGACTCCCCTCCGGTAGATTTTTGTTTCAGTATTTTTCATATTTTCCATAAAAACTCTCCGTTGATTTTCATCGCATTCGGAGAACTTTTATTTCTGCACAAAAACAACACCACAGTAGTTCTGCTGAAAACAGCGTCAGTCCGGGTTAGTTCTAATCAAATCATACCAAAATCATATAAAAATATTGTAAACATGGCATGAATACTTCATAAATTATAGATACATTGGAGACGTATCAGACATCGGCGGAACAGGTGCACCTCCTTCTTTCAAAGGAACCTGCTTGCCTGATTCCGGAGCCGTAGCGGACTCTGGAATGATATCGGCTGGGGGCCGAACTGGATATGGCCCCCATCGCCAGTCTCCAAGGGAACTTGCTCCCCCATGTGTCCAGCGGCCGAGGGGTGACCCTCCGACGCCACCCTGACGGCCTCCTGAACCTCTCCCTGGCCTGGGAAGGTCTTTCGGGACATCACCTCAGCGTCACCCTTGGCCTTGGGAGAGGAAGCCGCCGGTGGCGACTCGCTGTCCATCGCCTTTGAATTCAGTGAACCCCCCGATGAGGATCGCTGGGAGTTGTCGTGGGCTGGACTACATTGCATGATTCAACATGTTAAAACTACGAAGTAAAGAATTTGGACACATGAGGGTGTCAGCGCCTTCGAGTACTTATGATTTGGCCAGGGGCTTATCCCGAGGGTGCCACTCCGAGCTGCTTTCTATGTCCACTGCGGAGTTGTCCGCGAGGGAAGCCTTCCCTTTCTTGGACGCTTTGGCCTCCAGATGCGTGGAGGCCGTCCTCTTCTTTCTCCCCCCTCAGAAGGAGAATCGCTTTCTTCCTCCTCCTCGTCGTCCTTGGTGGGGGAGGAGTTGGTCACGGCGTCTTCGGACGCTGCAACCAAAGCACCTTTACGACGGAGGCCACTTCTGGTCTCCTTGGCCTTTTTCTCCGGTGCCTGGTAGGGCGCCAGAACCAGCATCTTCGTCAGAAGCGGGATAGCTGGTTCCTCGCGCATCGGAGCCGGACACTGGATCCGCTCTGCCCTCTTTGTCCAGCCCTGAAAAAACAAATGGGGAAGCTTAGACGTCTTCCTTGAGTAAGCAAGTAAAGGATACACCTTGAAAAGCGAAAGGATTACCGAACTGGCGGGATGGGCTAGGTCGTGCCCATGGTCCTCGGTTGTCTTCGGCCATGTCTCATTGGCCCTAAAGAGCACCTTCCAGATGTCTTCGTGTGTAGTTCCGAAGAACTGTTGTAGGGTCTAGTGCTCAGCCGGATCGAACTCCCACAAATGGCAAGTCCGGCTTTGGCATGGAAGCATCCGGCGGACTAGCATCACTTGGATCACATTGACGAGCTTGATGTTCTTGTCGACCATGCTCCTAATACGTGTCTGAAGCGCTGTCCGCTAGTCTGACGAAGACCAGTTTAGGCCCTTCTCTAGCCAGGAGGTGAGCCGCATCGGGGCTCCGGACTGGAATTCAGGAGCCGCGGCCCAGGTGGTGTCGCGAGGCTCTATGACGTAGAACCATTGCTGGTGCCACCCTTTGACGGTCTCCACGAAGGTACCTTTGGGCCATGTGAAATTGGGCATCTTGCTCACCATGGCGCCTCCTCACTCCGCGTGTTGACCACCCACCACCTTCGGCTTCACATTGAAGATCCTTAGCCACAATCCGAAGTGGGGTGGGATGCGGAGGAAGGCCTCTCACACGACAATGAATGCTGAGATGTTGAGGAAGGACTTGGGGGCCAGATCGTGGAAATCCACCCCGTAGTAGAACATGAGTCCGCGGACAAATGGGTGAAGAGGGAATCCCAATCCGCGGACGAAGTGAGGGATGAATACCACCCTCTCATAGGGCTCCGGGGTGGGGATGATCTGCCCCTGGGCTGGAAGCCGGTGGGCGATTTCCTGGGCTAAGTACCCGGCCTCTCGGAGCTTGGTGATGTCCTTCTCCTTGATGGAGGAGACCATCCACTTGCCCTGCGCTCCAGATCCGGACATGACTGGAGTGATTTCTTGAGGCGGAATGGATGAGAACTTGGGCGCTGGAGCTCGAGAGTGGGTGGGCAGAGAGAGAAGGCATGGGTGAAAGGGGTGAATCCTTATCTCCTTATAAAGGCAACGAATATCAAGCGCCTCCCCACTCGCCTTAAAACTCGCCTATTTCCCAAGGGTCGTGCAGACGGCATGGTTGGATTACCCACGCCCGTATTGATGAGAATCCCGTAATAAGGGGACACGATCTCTACTTTGACAAGACGTGCCAATGAAACCGCATCTCAAAACATGGAGCGGCAGGCCGAAAAACGGTTCAAAATAATAACCGGGTGGTGACGTGGTGTCACGCTACAAAAGTTGCCAGTGGATTGGACTCGTGAAATATTATACTCTCTATGTTTGTGTGTGGTGGTTGTTTTGCAGAGCCGGACACGTTCTTGGTGTTCGAAGGCTGTTTTGGAGTATTCGGAGAAGGAACCTGCCTTGCAATGCCAAAGACAATCTGTGCGCCGGACACCTCATCATTGAAGCCTGGTTCAGGGGCTACTGAGGGAGTCCTAGATTAAGGGGTCCTCGGGCGTCCGGCCTGTTGGACATGGGCCGGACTGATGGGCTATGAAGATACAAGACCGAAGACTCTCACCCGTGTCCGGATGGGACTCTCCTTAGCGTGGATGGCAAGCTTGGCGTTCGGATATGAATATTCCTTTCTCTGTAACCGACTTTGTACAACCCTAGTCCCCTCCGGTGTCTATATAAACTGGAGGGTGCAGTCCGTAGAGGCAATCACAATCATATAGGCTAGACTTGTAGGGTTTTAGCCATTATGATATCGTGGTAGATCAACTCTTGTAATACTCATATTCATCAGGATCAATCAAGCAAGAAGTAGGCTATTACCTCCATAGAGAGGGCCCGAACCTGGGTAAACATCGTGTCCCCTGTCTCCTGTCACCATCGACCTTAGACGCATAGTTCGGGACCCCCTACCCGAGATCAGCCGGTTTTGACACCGACCACCACCTTGCATGGTTTCATGATGATCCTGCGTTGCCCCTTGTTAAGGCGGCAACATTGTCAACATCTACCCCAACATCCACATGATGCACGTCCACAAAATCGCCCAAGCACCGGCGAGGCGAAGTTGTACACCACCGACATGTCTTTTCCCGATGAAGCAATCCATATCTTGCTAGACACCGACGAGGCAAAGGCAAGTCATCTAGTCTGACACCGACAAGGCGGACACCACCAGGCTGGGCACCGACGAGGCGAAGGCCACCCACTTCATCCTCATGCAACAACAAGATGGAGGGATATGGCTAAGGAAAGCCGGAGCGATGGACGTACCGGTCTCCCCTTCACTTCATCACTACATCCCCACCATCTACACCAAGCCAATGGCGCAATCGAAGCCTTCAACAAGACACCCAGCAAGATACTCAAGAATATGGTGACAAGGAACATCAGAGACTGGCATGACCATCTCTTTGAGTCCTTGTGGGTGTACCGCGTTACGATCCATACCCAAACACAAGGAACCCCATTTTCTATCCTTTACGAGAGTGAGGCGCTCCTTCCACTGGAGGTCCAGCTACCCTCTTTGCAGGTGGCTATCCAAGATGAGATCACCCAAGACAAACAGGTGCAACTACGGTTTCAGGAGCTCGACGCCCTTGAAGAGGGGCGACTTCATGCCCTACAAAACCTGGAGCTTGACCACCAGAATATGCACTACAAAAAAAGACACATCCGTGACATTTTGGGCCGAACGAAAATTTTCCTGTCATGTTTATGACACTTCTATGATGATAATTGTGACAAAACCTGGTATCATCATAGATGTGGTGGGCTCCTACTTCTATGACAAAAAATCATGACTGAAAATGGGCTTTTCATCCTGGGTGGGCCGGAGACGCAGCTGCATGATATTCTTTGGGCCGTCCATGATGGAAAAAACCGTGGTAGAAGCGAGGGCAAGGAAAATATCGGGGAGTTCCCGGTTACGGTGGGTGGTTAGGGGCTGAGCGATGCACGTTTCTCTCGTACACGTACACGCATGGGTGTGAGGCGTTGGGCTCTAACTGAACCCGAGCGAGGCGTTCGCCTACTGAACCCGAGCGATTGCACTTCAGGCTACGCATTACTGAACCCGAGCGATCGATCGATGGCTGTTAACTGAACCCGATCGAGCGATTCCTTCGCTACTGCTGCTAACTGAAGCCGATCGATGCTGCCTCTGGATGAACAGTGAGCGTTGTTGGGGGGGGTTGGATGAACCGTTCCCGGTGGGGGGTTGGATGAACAGGACCCCGTGGTAGTAGAGGTCGTTGCCGCTGGATGAACAGGACCCCGATCGATCGAGCCGGTTGGGGGTGGATGAACAGGACCCCGTGGAGGGCTGGATGAACAGGACAACCCCATGGAGGGCTGGTTGATCAGTAGCTGGTGGAGGACTGGATGAACAGTAGCCCGTGGAGGGGTGGTTGAACAGGACCCCGTGGAGAGGGTTGGTTGAACAGTAGCCGGTGGAGGATCGGTGGAGGCTGGATGAACTGGAGCCCGTGGATGAACAGTCGCAGGTGGAGGCAGGAGGGTAGACGCCGTGCATGATAAGTCGCAGGTGGAGGCTGGAGGACTTCGATGGTGGATGAACAGTAGCCCGCGGAGGCAGTCAACGGTGGAGATGAACAGTATCCCGTGGAGTCCCGTTTTGCGGTACGCCCCCCCCCCCTGATGAACAGGACCCCCGTTTCGACCGTAGCGCTCCAACACAAGTCCGTTTCCTCTGTTTTGCGGCGCCACACCCCTCCCAATCAACAGGACCCCGTTTCGAACGTAGGAGGTCCAAGAGAAGTCCGTTTCCTTCGTTTTGCGGTATGCTAGACACCTCCCGATGAACAACATCTCGTTTCGACCGTGGCCGGTCGAACACAAGGCCGTTTCCTCCGTTCTGCAGTACGCCAGGCCTCGTTTTGATCGGTTGTTTCATCCAAGCCGGTTGGCTCCCGATGAACACGATGATGACGCAGTTTCTCCATTCCGACCCAGCCATGTACACGAGCCCTGGCCGTACGTATGCGCGAGTAGGCATTCGAGACCCCGCCCGTATGTACGTACGTGGCCGTATTTACTTTCTTGCACCCTGGCCGCTGAACGTACGTGTACACGATATTAATGGGACTGTGTGACATGGTACATGCGCGCCTCTACTACGACACATGCGAGCCTCTACTACGACATGTGCCCTTCGTTACACGGCCACGGTTCATCGTTGCAGCCTGCAGACAGACCGATCGACTAGTATGTACGTACACGTTCGTGACCAGAATGACAACGCTACGTATGCTTCGACCAGGTGGGTCCCGACTGTCAGGCACTTCCTTGTGTGCGAAGATGTGGCTGGTGGGTCCCAGCAGTCATGGGGCGAATCATTTTTTTGCCCGTAATATGGACGCACTTCCTTGCGTGCGAAGATGTAACATCCGGTGGGACCCACCAGCAGTCAGGGGGAAACATTTTTTTGCGAAATACGATGGCCCGTCCGGTGGGTCCCTGCTGTCAGGTGGAGGAATCATTATTTTCCGTGTAATGAGGAGGCACTTCCTTGCTGCGGCCGTGGACCCAGTTGTCAGCCTCTCCACGTACAGTAATCTTCCGATGGAAGTCGTTCCTTGACCATGTTGACCACACTGCGCCGAGAGCACCAGGGCGGTGGATGACGGTGAGGCCTAGGAAGGGGACGACGCGGAGCCAGGGAAGATGCGGCTGTGGAAGCCCATGAGGAGAGGAGTATGAGGGTTCACTGGTTCAGCTGCGGTGTGAGGCTGCCGTCACCGCAGAATAACATGGGGTGTGGGTGAGTGGATGGCCTGGACAGCGGTGGGAGTAGTAGGGGCGGTGAGGCCTCCGCAGCATCACAGCCGGCCACGGGAGGCAGGAGCACGCGGGATGACCGGCGCTGGTTTGGGCAGCTGCAGCAAGAAGACCAGAGATTGAAGAAGCACTACGACCACTGGATGGACATCGTACGGTCACTGGAGCTAGAATCGTTCATATTGACTAAGTTGACAAAGCCCTCCATTCCCGTCAACTTAGTAGGCCCACAAGTCAGCCTCCCACTATGGTGGGTACCAGCTAGCAGGGAGGTATTCATTTTTTTGTGCGTAATAAGGAGGCACTTCCTTGCGTGCGAAGATATAGCTGGTTGGTCCGACCTGTTAGCGGGGGGAACGTTTTTTTTTTCACGGAATACAGAGGCCCTTCCGGTGGGTCCCAGCTGTCAGGTGGAGGAATCATTATTTTTCGCGTAATAAGGAGGCATTTCCTTGCGTGCGACCATGGACGTAGCTGTCAGCCTCTCCATGTACAGTCCACTTCCGATGGATGTCATTCGTTGACCACATTAACCACGCCACGCCGAGAGCACCAGGGCGGTGGACGACGGTGAGGCCTAGAAAGGGAATGACACGAAGCCAGGGAAGACTCGACAGTTGTTTCCCACGCGGAGGGGAGTACGAGGGTTTACTGGTTCGTCTGCCATCACCGGAGAATAACAGCAGGTGTGGGTGAGTAGAGGGATGGCTAGGCCAGCGATGGGAGTATGGTGGGGTAGTGAGGCCTGCGCGGCAACACAGCCAGTCGCGGGAGGATGGAGTAGGCAGTCCCGCTGGCGCTTTTTGAGTGGTTGGAGCAGGAAGAGCAGAGATTGAAGAAGCACGACAGTCGTTGGATGGACATCCAACAGTCACTGCTCTCGTGTGTTGACTAAGTTGACACGACGTTGCGTGTGCGTCAACCTTTTTTAGGAAAGCATACGCGTCAACCTATAGTAGGCGCACAAGTCAGCCTCAAATCTGTGGAAAACAGCATACAACCCATCTGCCATTATTTCTAATAATTTACAGCCCATTTGCTAATTCTTAAGAATTTTTTGGAGCCCATATTCTTTTTCTTAGCATTACACCCCATATTGTGTCCACGGTTAAAAATTATACGAATTTTTTCATATTTCAGTGCGGTCAACTGTATTTAATCCCAAAATATCGAGTCACATTCAAACTAATTTGAAAAATAATTTATATAAATATAAAATCCAAATAATTGTCCACGCATAAAAATCAATGGAATTTAAAATCTTGTAATGAAAAAAAATTGAAACTAATTCCCGGTTTGATGTGTTTTAAAAATGTACAGCCCATTTCTGGGCAAAGCGAATGAAACTCTCCTCGTCTTGAAAGATTTGCAGCCCAGCAGGGCTGATAAAGCAAGTAGGCCTCGTTTGGGTATTTCTTTAAAAAAATAGAACTGGGCTAGCCATTTTCAGCAAGAAAAAACACAACTGGGCTCATGATGTGGTAAACATAAATAAAACCCTGGCTAGACGGGCCACAGCCCCCGCATAGCCCCATTGTTACCCTGATCCGTCGCTAAAACTAGTAATAACAACTGCTTGTTCCTAAAAAAAGTAAATAACAACTGCGCGATCTACTGGGTCCCTGGGGTCAGCCTCTCATTGTGTAATTCTCTCATTTGTTGACTATGTTTACAATGGCGTGAGCCCGAGATGTCCAACCATTAATTAGGAGGAACCAGTTTTTCGGCTTGTAATAACGAGGCACTTGCTTGCATACTGCAATGACGCTGGTGGGTCCCTACTGTCATCCTCTCCCCGTACAGTCATCTCCTTGTTCCTCTCGGTTGTTGACGACGTTGACAATGCAAGAGGGTGGCGCACCGCGCACGGCGAGCGAACCAAGGTGGAGGACGACGACGAGGCCTCGGACGGAACGAACAGGAGTCGTGGAAGATGCGCCGGTCCAGTCGCAGGCGGAGGGGAGTATGAGGGTTTACTGGTTCGGGTGCGCGTGCGTGTTGGGGCTGACGTTCTCGGAGAATAACAGGATGTGTGGGGGAATAGAGGGAGGGACTGGCCAATGTTCGAGGGTACAGTAGGGTGGCGGAGGCACAACCAGCCATGGGAGGCGGGAGCAGGCGGAGCCGACGGGGTGGTTTGGTTTGGGCGGCTGGAGGAAGAAGACAAGAGATAGAAGATACACGATAGATGTTGGATGTCAATCCAATGACTGGTAGGCAGAATCGTTTATTGACTAGTTAGTAAGTCGACACCACCTTGGATAGGCTATTTCCTCGTGGGTCCCAAATGTCAGAATCCAAATCTGTCACGGTCATGCAGCCTTTCCTATGAAAATTTACAGCCCATTTGGTGAGCTAGTTCAAAATAAGTTTGTGGGTGCTGGTGGGGCTAATCACTTGGCTTCTATAATGCACAGTGATCTCAAGTAGCCGGCGAGAGTGATGTTATTTCCCTTGGTTGGGATTTGTTACAATATTTCACTCTAAATTGAACGAATGACAAGCCATTTGCCTTGTTTCAAAGAAAATATGACAGTCACAGACGAGTTGAAAAGAGCAACAACATCTAACTCCAGCTTACAAAATGTACAAAAGCACGAGGGTTAATTGTTCATCAGGTTTAGACAAAACCCAGGTTGAAAAGGGCAACAACATCTAACTCCAGCACTGTTTTCGGCACTCACAGTCAAATGGATCGGTCAGGTCCATAGAATGAACATCCTGGTCGTAAAATTTACTGGATTATGACCACAATATGTTGTGAGACCGGCACGTTCAGAAGCTCTTTTGCCCACCTGAAACTCCTTTTTTTGCTCTTCGACATACCCATCCTTCAAAACCATGATGCTGATAAACTTAAGCCTGATGGACAATAGTAACGTCGCATTCAGCAGGAAGAATGTGACAAATCTAGTGTTTTCATGGTTGGCTACATATCGTTCTAGCCTTATTGTCTTCAATCGAATGTCATGAGAAGTGAGAAAATCCCAGTGCTTACGAATCCACTGATTGGTTATAACTTTCTTACCCTGTCCTGTTGCTTAAATAGACATGTAGATTGAAAACAGTTAAGGTCTAAAAAAGAGTGTCGAAAGAGCAATAGCTGAACGGTTAATTCTAGTACACTATATGTGGGCTTCCAATGTGCGTGAAATTATCACCTTTATATACAACTTCTCCAGACATGGAAAGCATTGCAGCAAGCCAAGAATCTTGTTTAGATCAAAACTATTCATTTGGATATATAATATCTTGACAGAATCTAGCACCATTGATAGGCTATCCATGGAGAAACTCTTCATTGAGCATAGAACATAATATTAGTAGAAAATGTGTACTCCAAGATGATATATAACTTATGCGCAGAAATTTAAAATGCAGCTTATGGTTACAAGTGTAGATGATAATATGAAGTACCTGAAGAACTGTGGAGCCAAACACCATCTTGAAATGAGCACATAGATCATGCATTACACCCAAGGTCTCCAGTTTAGGCGCAGAGAGGACGGTTATTTGCGACAGTGAATAACTAGAATCAAGGATCAACCTTTGAAGTGAAGGGGCATCTTGGATGATGAGCTGCCTTCCGTCAAAAGAAATTCCAATTCTTACAAGGTTAGGCGAGTTTATTTGGAGATAACCGATTCTAACTGTGAAAACAAGCACCAAGGACTCCAAGGCAGGGCAACTGCAGTGGATGATGCTGTGCAATGAGCCTCCAATATACGAACCCGCACAAGTAAAAGTTTCTTGAGAAATGGGTGTCTAAGGTTTAGTACCAGATTGTCTGGTAGGTAGCACAGCGCAAAGGTGGCGGTGTGGAGAGAGGAGCAAAACCGCGAGATGGACATTAGTGCTGAGGGCAGAAGTACATGGCATTCGGTATATGGTAGGTGATTTCCAGGGGAATAGTAGAACTCAAACAGCTGTAGTTCTATGAATTCAGGGGATTTCAGCCAGGCGTCCACCATGCAGGGCATGGCATGCTTGCTCATGTAGCATGACGGGATGCAGAGGCTTTCAACGGAGCCCTGGTGGGAGGAGGTGATGGCTCTGGGGATTTCAAAATCACTGAAGAGAGATAGCTGATGACAGTCGAGATTAAGGGGCACGGCGCGCCATAGAGGGCACCACCGAATTGAGAGGACTTGGGTGCGGCAGCAATCCTTGGTGGGGAGAAGAGAGATGATCTCCCCAAGGACGGCGTCCGGGAGATCGCTGATGCGGTCCACCCGAGATTCTACGGGTTCCTGGGATCCAGTGGGGGCGGGGTCGCCGCTTCTCCCCGCGCTGCCGGGTGCGGGATCTACAACAGGCGTGGCCGCTGGCGGGAGCCTCATCTTCTTGGCATTGGGGTCAGCCGACTCCATTTTCCTCGAGGGCGTCGCGTCGCGCTCACGGATTTGAGTAGAGTAACGAATGACGAGCCTAGTTGTAGTGCGAGTGAAGAAGAAGGGGAGCTGGGGTTTTTCTGTAGTAGTGACGAAGAAGGGGAGCTGGGGTTTTCTGTAGGAGTGAGGTGAGGAATTTGGGGGTACGAGTGGAGCGAGCTGACGTGAGGTGGGTGGGAGTGAGGAGGAAGAAGAGCACCCATTTTTGGGGGGGGGGAGGTGTGCTGGGTGTGGGTAGCGCCTCTCATTAAGTAAATACATGGCTTTTGAATTGATTTTATTATTTACTAGGGTGGATGGGCTGTTTTGTCTTGGGCCCAGAGAAACAATTACTACTAGTACCATGGAGACACTCTACAGCTACCCAGAAAAACAATTACTACTAGTACAGTGGATACACTACCGCTTCTGGCTCCTCCTAGGTCATCGAAACGTCTCCCTCTACCGAATGCCATTTTACTTTTGTCACCGACATGTGGGCCATGCAGCACATGGGCCCAAATGCCATCCACCAAATTAGAAGGCAGTATGCAGGTGGAGAGTCACCCCGGTCATAGCGCAGCAGTAATGAGTCGTCGTATCACAAAACCCCACCTCCCCGCAGTGTAAGTTTGACAGACGAAGCAACCATCATTTCACTCTTCGCTGAATTCCCTTCTCCCTCACCGTCTTCAAGAAAGCCAACACTCGCATCTATCACTGTTCTTCTCTCCCAACAAAGGGAAGGTAAGCGGATCCATGATGTTGGTATATTTCGTTCAGAGAAAAAAAAAGAACTTTTGCAATGTAGTAACGGATCCTCACTCTCTTTTTTTGTTTCATTGTCATTGCGATTGTGTTTTCCTTTCAGTTGTCTCCTAGTATTCATCAGTTTCATGATGGACCAAGGAGAACCAGGCAAAGATCTGCCGATATTGGAGCAGACGCGGGAGGCTGATCCCCACGAGACAGAGAGCTCCAAGAAGATGGAGGCAGCCACCGAGCCGTCCCCAGATACGCTCACGGCCACTAATGAGATGGTCAATGTCCCGTTTGAGGTTACAACCCCCGTGGCCCTGCAGGAGCTGTTTGCCCCCATCGAGGATGTGTCCCCCCCGCTGAGCTGCCCAAGGTGATTTCCTTCTTTGCCGATCTCGATTGTGGTTTTTCATCTAAGTATGTGGTGATGAATAATGCAAAATTCTATTAGCTTCGACGCCATGCTATACATAGTGGTTTAAATAGCTTGTGTTTCTTATACTGGAAAGTAATTCAGAATTTGTTTTTGTTTCAATTGGAGCACTGATGCAGACAAGGATTGTGTGGTTGTACATGTCACCCGCTATGAGGCGGATGGCCTGAATATACGCACTGGGAAAACAGAGTTCTTAGGTTGTTGGATCCTGGAAGCCATTTGTGCTTATACCGATGTCGAGTTGTATTCCAGCCTCACTGTTGTCAGGCGTGTTGTCCAGGGTGTACTGAAGCACACGAAGTTCAAAGCTACTCCTTCGTTTGTGAGGCATACTGTTCTTGTCAAGCTTACGTAGGAAGATGACCTGGCATGCCTCCACAAACAAGTTTATGAGTGGCAAGGCCACAAGGTTATCTTCATGAAGGTTCACATAATTGAGCTGCTGCCGGACGTCCTCGATGATGTTCATGGCAAGGTCCGTCTTATGTCCAGCCCAAATTAGATCGAGGCATGAAATAGTTGCCCCAGCTAGTGTTTAATAGTAGTTTGGATTTTGTCTAATTATCCGAACCTTGCCTATTATCGAGCCCTTTGGGGCTAGAACTCTGTTTGAATCCGTCTATGAGAACTGATGCTACTTCTGTGTGCCCGTGAATCATGTGAGAACCATTGTAATTGTTGCCGAAACAGATGCGTCCTCAGTAGTTTTTTCATGAATATGGCATGGCAAGACATAATTTGTCACGGTTTATCATACGAGCAGTGTGTGTTTGATGAAATAGAGTACTCGTTCGAGAACTGTGCGCCGACGTATACATAAGTACTTGTAAACACTGTTGGTGCAACCCCACTTGTAAGTAGTTGTGCAAAACATGGCACATTGGCTCAACTCTCTTCAACACTAGGATATCGACCAGTTAACAATCAATAATCTACTGTCTGACATATAAGCAACTACGTATCTTGTTATAGTGGTTCATGCAGTTAACTGAGACCACAATGTAAATTCCAAACGTGCACACGCTAGTCCATCATTCATGCGGAACACTCACATTAAACTCGGCTTCATAAAAAACTTGAAAAACATAAGTTAAGCAATTTTATACATCTCAATGATTCATAGAACATAACAAACATATACTAGTTCACAGAAAAAGACAAAGTTGTGAGAAGGTTTACAAATCAGGAAAAAACAAGCAAGGCTTCTCTGAGCAAAGGGCCTCCCGGCAGGCTTAAATTTCCTGGAGTTCACTTTGGTTTTTTATTGTTGCCACCATCCAGGGTTAGGTTCTCTCATTCCAGAATAACCAATTATAATTGTGTTCTCAGCTGGAATGCTGACCTGAACCATGTAGTGTACTGACCAGCTGAAATTCTTGTGCATTCCACTAAATTTAAGCACCGCTATTTGCAAAAATAAGCAGACCACAATGCCTCTTGTCCGCGCACCTGTCCCAAAAACCTCTGTGCAGTCGTGCCAGCTAGTCCTCGGTCCATGGATGAACTGGTAGAAAGTGCATTCCGGACTAGGATGCAGTTGTTTTCTCTAGTCCCTGCAATCAGGAAGTAAAACGTACGAATCAGCTTCTTTTAGATTGCGTTGGTCATTCTACCTAGTTACTACCAATGTAGGAATACCTGGAACACTGGTGGTTAGAGGACGACAGCTAGGAATAGACATCTCATTTTGTGTAGTTGTACTAAAATTGAGGTGCGTACTTTTGATTGCGCAGATAGAAACGATATGGAGACAAACATCCCTGTTTGCGCAAATACGAAATACGGTTATGTAAACAGTGACAGATATTTGTAGTGGCGTATGATTAACAACGTCATCTATTGTATTATAATTGGCACTAGATTGACAGTATGAAAGTGCCCTTAAGTAAGTAGCATCACATCACATCAACACTGCCACTAGATTAACATGTAGAACAATAGCATTAGTATTATTGTCATGAGAGTAACACATGGTCAGTAAATGTGCAATCTGTAACATCCCAAATTTTCAATTTGGAATCTTATACATTAGATCATCATTGCATAGCATATTTTATTGCATTTTTGGCAAATTCTCGAAAAATCCTAAGCAACTCAAGGACCCTCGGAGAGAGTTGGGGATTTTCTTGACTTTCCTATTTGATTTTTATCAAATAAGGAAACAAGGATTTTGGTTTTAATTATTTTCTCTCCGAAAGATATTTCATATTAAAATAAATGAGAGGAGAAAATATGACTTCTCCAAAATAATTGAAATATTGGAGGAAAAATATTAAAATCAAATATTTGATTTTATTCGGATTTTATTTGCAATTTTGTTTGCATTTAAAAAATTGCACGTTTTCAAAACTGCATTTTTGGGCCAAGAAAAATGTTCATCTCGTTCTAATTATTTTAATTAGACGGGGAAAATTTGTTTTAGCATTTTTCGATTTTTATTTATTTTTCTGCGATTATTTTTATATTCGGCGAATTATTTATAAAAAACGCCGAGCGCCGGCTGGGCTTCGCGGCCCAACCAGCCCGCGCCGCGTCTCCCTCCTGGAGACCGAGATGGATATGCCGCCGCCGCCCGTGTCCCTCCCGGACTCGTCGCCGCCGCCGCCTTGCCCCCTCCTCCACGGCACCCCCCCTCCTTTTATACCCCGAGCCCCCCTCCCCCCCGTCCTTCTCCTCACCCCGCCGCCCCGACCCGCACCCGTCCCCGCCGCCAGGAGCCGCCCGCCCCGCCGCCCGAAGGAGGAGCCGCCGTACGCCGCCGCCCGCCGCCCGTTCGTCGCCCCCGCCGACGCCCGAACCCCGCCGCCCCTTGCCGCCCTCGCCCGACCCGCCGGAGCTGCCGACAAGGTAGCCGAGCCGCCGCCGCCGCCGTGCCGGTTTTCTTTAAAAAAACCGTTCGTTTTTTTCTTTCTAAACCCTAGTTCGGTTTCTTTTTTTTGGTTTAATGATCTAGTGAATGTTCACCGACCCGTTCGTTTTAACGAACGTGTTCGTCGGATTGACGCTGTTAACGAACGTCCGTTCGTTTAACTGTTCGTCAGTTTTCTTTTTCGACGAATTTTCCGTGATCATTCCAGATCGCGATTTCTGATCAGATTTTCGTTTTAGTTTAACTTTTCGCTCATTTATCAGAATTAGGCGATTCAAGCGCCTAGAGTTTCGTCTTGAAATTCTCTTTCCGTTTAACCTACTCAAACAATTTTTTGCTGCTGTAAAATTTGATTTAGATCCAGATTAGTAAACGAAGCTTGTTTCTTTCTCCCTTTGATTTTCGTTGCTTCGTTTGATTGATTCTTTTTCCAAACCAGAGTTCTTAAGTTGAATTTCTGGTTAGTTCTCTTATTTGAGTTTTACCTGTGCATTAGATGAGTACGTATTGTTTTCTTGTTTGTTTACGATAGAGTACCCGGAGTGCGCCGCTTGCTACTTCGAATCGCTAGGTTTCGCGGATCATCAGCAAGGCAAGTAACACTTTGATCATACCCCTTTACTACCCAGTTTTGTTGCATTAGATCAACCCTCAAACATTGCATGGTTAGGATCTAATTAAATTGTGGGTATTGGGAAGTAGTTGAGGTAGTACCTATCACCTGTTTTATTATCAAACCCTTGGGAGTTACTTCTACGTTGCTTATATTGCTATGCTATGCTTGTAGACGTGGATTGGGTTTGAGAGATATCCATGACAGATGTGAGATTGTTAATATATGGTTAAACTTAAGGTGGCAACTAAAACTCACATCTGGGTGGATTGAGGTACCTGGGTATTCCAGGATTGCCTGTTTTCTTTTGGACCGCCACCCAGGTTCAAAGGGATCATGAGATTATTCATGCTAGAAACTTCCGTGTGCAGCCACAAGCTATTATGGGTTCTAGCATAGTTGATTAAGTTGTGTGAACTCTTACAGTGGTAGACTAGCAGATGTAGGGGATGTAGGTGTATCGGTCTACCCATCGTAAGGTGCTAACGCTTCTGAAAGACTATGTCTCGGTCATCCGTTTCTCAAACACCATGTAGTGCAAGAAATCCAATGGAGGAGATCGAGTCTTATGGGGAAAAGTGCGCAAACCTCTGCAGAGTGTACAATCTAATCATGGTTAGTCGTGTCCCCGGTTATGGACATCTTGAGTATCTAGTACTTGGATTATCATGTGAATCTCATCATGTTACTTTAATTAATTTTGTTGGGTTAATGATGATACTTAATTGGGATTGAGATGCTGTCAACCATCTCAATGTTTAACAACCACCATGATAGTTAAATAAAATTTATTCCTTTGCAGTAGGGAAAAACTGGCTTTTCGCAAAACTGTAACCATTGAGCTTTCTACCAGCCATATATGCATGTAGTATAGCATTATTATGTTCATTACTCCCTATGTGTTACATTGCCAGCATATTCCATGTGCTGACCCGTTTCCGGGCTGCAACGTTTCATGTTGCAGACTTTTCAGACGACGAGTAAGGTGCCTTAGGTCGTGGTCTTATACTCAGTGATGCCGTTGGAGTTGATGGACTCACTATTCTTCCAAGTCTTCCGCTGTTATCGTATTACATGGCCTTAAGCCATATTTATCATACTTATTCTCTTTTGAGATATTCGTTGTAATAAGTGTGTGATTGCTACTCTGTTATAAATCCTCCATTTGTACTGTGCGTGTCAGCATTACTGATCCAGGGATGACACTGGTGCACAGCAGCACAGACTGTTTGAGGTCTGGTCACTACAAAGGTGGTATCAGAGCACACGTTGACTGTAGGACACGACCACTAAGCTTAAACCCTAGAACACTACTCTCTTCTCATTTCTGACTCCTCTCCACTTTCTACTCTTTTAGGAATGGTGAATGCAAGGAACAAGTTCATGCAACCAGATGAAGATACACCTTTTGGACGACACTTGAAGGAAGTCACTAAGTACCTGAACATTGAAATACCAAGCTTCACCGGAACCTACAACGCCACACTACCAGAAGAGGAGCGCTGGAAGATTCAAGTTCAAATTCCAGGAAGGACGTTTACGCCAGTCACTGAGCCTATAAAATTTTCTTTTGAAGCACCAACCTGGAGTTTAGGGAAGAGCATGGCAGCCCACATCTCTATGGGACGCATCGGAGACGTCTACCACAGGGAGCTTAAGGATACTATTTATCAGATTTGTGGACGTCGAGACGAGCAATGGGAGATGATCAGCACCAAGAAGGATGGATCAATTGCAGCTTTCATCCAGGAGCAAAACCAGCACATTCGTCGCCAGGAGAACCAGATGTGCTCAGACATGATAGATCTGAAGAAGGCATTGACCAAGATCACGGAGTTGGAGGAAGAACTCAAGGCTACACGCGAGGATTATATGGAGGAAATCGTCGCACTAGTAGGGAAGAATGACGACCTGGAGAAGAAGATTGGAGTATTCGTGGGAAATCCAGCATCAAAAGGAGAAGATGATGAATGCGCTTGCCCGGATAACTACATCATCATCGACGATACCGACTCGGAACCAAGTGAAGATGACTTTGTTGATGAAGCTGGAGCAGATATCATGGAGTCTTCGACTGATCAAAATTTCTAGTAGACCACCATATCAGTAGTAGTATTCCCCCATGTATGTAGTATAGTCCGAGCACTTTTGTAACGCTAGTTAGATCGATTGTATGCCTTGTTTGATTTGATTGAGTGATATTGATTGTGTTTGTCTCATGAGCATATGGGTAGTGTTTTCTCTCTAGACTTCATTCTATTCTAAATTATCATCTTTTCTAAACCTATCAGATGCCTCCGAGACGCGACAACGGATTTGTTTTCCCACCGGAGATCACTCAGTTGATTCAGCAGCAGAATGCCCTGATGCAAGTGTTAGTACAGAACCAAGGCAACAACAACAACCCACCACCACCACCTGTTGATCACTTAGCCCATTTCTTGAGGCTAAATCCGCCGGTGTTTTCCAGCAGCACCGAGCCGATTGTTGCAGATGATTGGCTCCGCAAAGTTGGAAGGGAGTTGACCACTGCAGGATGCACAGATGCGGAGAGAGTGCGTTTTGCCGCACATCAACTTGATGGACCCGCAGCATCATGGTGGGAGAATTACACAGCCACACACCCTATTGACACCGTCACATGGGACCAGTTTCAGCAAGCTTTCTGTACTGCCCATGTTTCAGCAGGAGCTATGGCTATGAAGAAGCGTGAATTTCGCAACCTACGCCAAGGAGGACGTACCGTAGGCCAGTATGTGGAGGATTTCAGTAAGTTAGCACGTTATGCTCCAGATGACGTTGATACAGATGCAGCCAAGCAGGAGAAGTTTCTGGAAGGACTGAATGATGAGCTGAGCATGCAGTTGATGGTAGCAACCTTCAACAACTACCAGGAGTTGGTAGATAGAGCTCTCATGATTGAAGGGAAGCAACAGCAGATTGAAAACTGTAAGAGGAAGTATGGACAAGGGAAGTATAATTCTGGAGCTCAGCAGAAGCCACGTTTTACCCCGAAATCGGGAGGACAGTTTCAGCATACACATGGAGGAGGTAGTTCGCACGACCATAATGGCTCCAAGAATGGTAATGGGAACGGAGGAAGCAACGGACAGAACCGTACCAACCCTTCAACCCCAGCTAAGAGAGACCTGAGCCAAGTCACTTGCTTTAAGTGCTAGAAGACTGGACATTATGCCAATGAATGTCCTGAAGCCAGAATGGTAATGGAAATGGAAGCTCTGGGAAGAAGCCGAACCCTTTCAACAAAGGACATGTGAACCACGTTTACGTGGAGGAGGTTGAAGCACATCCTGATGCAGTAATAGGTAAGTTTTTGGTTAAGTTATTTACTGCACTCATTCTTTTCGATACTGGTGCATCGCATTCATACATATCAAGGGGATTTGTGGATAAGTATAAACTGCCCACCAAGGTTCTTAAAACACCTATGTTAGTAAGTTCACCAGGAGCAGAGTATATGGCAAGCCAAGGATGTTTTCAGATGCCATTGGCCATAGGTAGGCATGTTTTCCCCTCAGACTTGATAATCTTGGAGTCGCAAGGTTTGGATGTAATTTTGGGTATGGATTGGCTATCGATGTACGGAGGAAACATCGATTGCGCCAGTAAGACGATTTCTCTTACCACCCCAGAAGGAAGAAGGATTAAGTATGTATCCCGGCATATGCCGAAGAGGACTCAGGTGAATTCCTTATCAGGAGTTGTACAGGAGGAAGTACCAGTGGTGAAGGATTACCCGGATGTATTTCCAGAAGAGTTGCCAGGCATGCCACCGGATAGAGACATTGAGTTTCTGATTGAACTTTTGCCAGGCACAGGACCAATATCTAAGAGACCGTACAGGATGCCCGCAAAAGATTTGGAGGAAATTAAGAAGCAGATTAAGGAGTTACTGGATAAAGCCTATATTCGCCCAAGTTCGTCACCTTGGGGATCACCAGTACTTCTACTGGAGAAGAAAGATGGATTGTTGAGGATGGTTGTTGATTATCGAGGATTGAACGAAGTGACCATCAAGAACAAGTACCCACTGCCGATGATCAATGATTTGTTTGACCGCTTACAAGGAGCTAAGGTATTTTTCAAGATCGATCTACGATCAGGATACCATCAGTTGAAGATTCGAGAGCAGGATATACCTAAGACGGCTTTTACCACCAGGTATGGGATGTATGAGTATACCGTTATGTCATTTGGTCTAACTAACGCACCTGCCTATTTCATGAACCTAATGAACAAAGTGTTTATGGAGTTTTTGGATAAGTTCGTCGTGGTGTTCATTGATGATATTTTGGTCTATTCAAAGAATGAAGAGGAGCATAAGGAGCATTTGCGTTTGGTACTTGAGAAACTCAAAGAACATCAGTTATACGCCGAATTCAGCAAGTGTGAGTTTTGGCTGAAGGAAGTTGGATTCCTCGGACATGTTATATCCGGAGAAGGAATAGCAGTAGACCCCGCCAAAGTTGACACAGTAACAAGTTGGGAATCACCCACGTCAGTTGGAGAGATCCGGAGTTTTCTTGGACTTGCAGGATACTACCGGAGGTTCATTGAGAATTTCTCAAAGATTGCAAAACCCATGACTGAGCTATTGAAGAAAGACACCAAATTCAATTGGACTGAGGAATGTGAAGCTAGTGTCCAAGAGTTGAAGAAACGTTTGGTTACATCACTAGTGTTGATTCTGCCATACCAATGCAAGGATTATGAAGTTTATTGTGACGCTTCACGTCGAGGACTTGGAGCAGTGCTTATGCAGGAAGGAAGAGTTGTTTCATATGCTTCACGACAACTTAAACCCCATGAGAAGAATTATGCCACGCATGATTTGGAATTAGCAGCGTAGTGCATGCGTTGAAGACATGGAGACATTTTCTCATCGGAAACCATTGTGAGGTGTACACGGATCACAAGAGTTTGAAGTACATTTTCACGCAGAAGGAGTTGAATCTCAGGCAGAGGAGATGGTTGGAGCTCATTAAGGATTATGATATGAGATTGCATTATCACCCAGGGAAGGCTAACGTCGTAGCAGATGCATTGAGCCGCAAGAGCCATGTCAACACACTCATGACCGGGGAGTTACCAAAAGTATTAGCCGAGGATCTTCGCGAGCTATGTTTGGGGATAGTTCCAAGAGGCTATTTAGCAACATTGGAGATTCAGTCTACTTTGATGGAAAAGATCAGAGAAGCTCAGAAGACAGACAAGGAAATTAACGATATAAAGGAAAGGATGAGCAAAGGAAAAGCCAAGGGATTTCGTGAGGATGAGCACGATACCTTATGGTTTGAGGACCGCGTTTATGTGCCCAATGATCCGGAGATCAGGAAGTTGATCTTGCAAGAGGCCCATGATTCACCGTATTCGATTCACCCAGGAAATACCAAGATGTATTTGGATTTGAAGGATACTTTCTGGTGGACCGGAATGAAGAAGGATATTGCGGAGTATGTAGCAGTTTGTGATGTATGTCAGAGAGTGAAGGCAGAACATCAGAAGCCAGCAGGATTGCTACAGCCATTGCCGATACCCGAATGGAAGTGGGACAAACTAGGCATGGATTTTATCACGGGATTGCCCAGGACTCGTTCAGGCTATGACTCAATATGGGTTGTAGTCTGTAACACCCACGATGCGGCTATATCTCCCACGTGTCGAGGCACGACTTAGAGGCATAACCGCATTGTGGTTTTGTCGCAAGAAGGGTCATCTTTATTTTAAACCCCCGGGCCAGTGCTCCTCTGAGTGTTGGTCCAACCTGTCAGTCGCCGGTGGCCACCAGGGGCAACTCTGGGCTGGCCTACCGGAAGCTTGGACAATTCGGTTTGCCCTGAGAACGAGATATGTGCAGCTCCTATCGGGATTTGTCGGCACATTCGGGCGGCTTTGCTGGTCTTGTTTTACCATTGTCGAAATGTCTTGTAACCGGGATTCCGAGACTGATCGGGTCTTCCCGGGAGAAGGAATATCCTTCGTTGACCGTGAGAGCTTATAATGGGCTAAGTTGGGACACCCCTGCAGGGTATTATCTTTCGAAAGCCGTTCCCGCGGTTATGTGGCAGATGGGAATTTGTTAATATTCGGTTGTAGAGAACTTGACACTTGACCTTAATTAAAACGCATCAACCGCGTGTGTAGCCGTGATGGTCTCTTCTCGGCGGAGTCCGGGAAGTGAACACGGTTTCTGGGTTATGTTTGACATAAGTAGGAGTTCAGGATCACTTCTTGATCATTGCTAGCTTCACGACCGATCCGTTGCTTCTCTTCTCGCTCTTGTTTGCGTATGTTTAGCCACCATACTTGCTTAGTGCTTGCTGCAGCTCCACCTCACTACACCATCCTTTCCTATAAGCTTAAATAGTCTTGATCTCGCGGGTGTGAGATTGCTGAGTCCTCGTGACTCACAGATACTTCCAAACAGTTGCAGGTGCCGATGAGACCAGTGCAGGTGACGCAACTGAGCTCAAGTGGGAGCTCGATGAAGATCTTGTCCGTTGTGTTGTTTCTTTTCTTGTTGATCAGTAGTGGAGCCCAGTTGGGACGATCAGGGATCTAGCAGTTGGGTTGTCTTCTTTTCTTTTGGTTCCGTAGTCGGACCTATGTGTGTATCTTGAATGATGCATGATTTAATTATGTATTGTGTGAAGTGGCGATTGTAAGCCAACTCTTTATCCCATTCTTGTTCATTACATGGGATTGTATGAAGATGACCCTTCTTGCGACAAAACCACAATGCGGTTATGCCTCTAAGTCGTGCCTCGACACGTGGGAGATATAGCCGCATCGTGGGTGTTACACGTTGGTAATCAGAGCCATCCCCGACTTAGGAGCCCCCTGCTTGATCGAATCGCTGGCGTTGTTGAGTCTAGAACAAAAATGTTTTGAGTCTTAGGATTATATATATCGGAGAGTAGGATTCTTTTTACTCCTCAGTCCCTTCGTCGCTCTGGTGAGGTCTCCTGACGTAGAAGTTTTGACTATTCTCTCCTCAAATTTCACTAAATTTTTTTAGGATCACGCGGGTATCTTGGAATCGTTCCGATGGTTTTGTGATGAGAACATTGTTCTTGGTGCCTCCTGACATTTAGGGGTTGTGGCAGTGTCCCGGGGAGTTGAGCTCCGAGGTGTTGTCGTCACAATTTTATCGTTGCAGTTCTGGAATACCTGAGTTTCGCCGACATCGAAAGCTCTTTTATGCAGTTGTTGGTGAGATCACCTCGATGCCACCCAGTATTGGGGCGGGAGTTCGGGAGTATTGCCATAACTTGTATAACGGATGTTTTTCGAAGGTTGAGGTAAACGATTTCCGAAGGTTTCTTGGTTATGTGTTGACGGATGGATACAGCTGGATCTAGGTATTGTTAGTTTGGGTGATATATTTTGTGTCCCCTGTATCCCCTACACCAGATTGCATAACCAGAAAGTTTCGGGAGTTTATAAGTGGGAATTCTAGTAGCCTTAGGATATCTTTCCGACAGACGCATGATATGAGATTGGGGTTCGACGTCTAGTGGTCCGCCTTCCCACGGTAGATTTTACAGTGGTCTCGTTGTGTCTTAAAGAGTCCTTGGCTTTGCCGACTCGGGGACGCTTCGTATGTCATGTGCACTGCCTTGTACATGATGGTGCTGTACGATCGAGCCCGTGTGGGCCCCACCACAAAAACTTCGGACGAAATCTCTATCATATGTTTGTTCCGGCTTATTCTGTGAGTCAATCCTTTGTTTTGTTTTTACTTGTGGTATTCGAGTTGCTTCAATGACAAGTGTTGATTCCATACCTTATTCTAAGTGGTGTTCTCATATTTCTATGTGGATGATAATCCTTCTTGATCATCAAGGTCGTCATGTTAATTCTCTTCCAACCGGCGTGCTTCTCTTCAAGTGCATCCAGTCATTCCAACATTCGCAAGATTAATTCTAAGCTTTTCTCAACGGTGTTTGTTTCATCCGCCCCAAGGTGCCTTTGTTTTTCCCGCCCTCCCACCCTTTCCCTTCAAGGAATCAGATGTCTTAACCAAGTATCCGTTTTATTCATGTGAAGTCCCTTCATTCTTTTCAATCAATGTTCTTACCCGGTGGTTCTCATGAAGATGTTCTTCAAGTTTTTCATTCTTCATTCTTTTTCTTCTCCGGTGGATTCAATTCAAGCTTTCGGTGTTGACCATTTTCCCTTCCTTGTTTCAAGTGTTTTCGTTTGTCGGTGTATCTTAATCATTCTCCGCTTGCTATTCAATTGTTCCAGAGTGCTGAAGATATCTCTGAAGATTCGTGTTTCCACTCCGCATCAATTCTAACTATTTCGAGGTTGTTATCTCATTCAAGCCATTTAATTCAACCGGTGCAATCTCCTTTTCAACTTATCATTTCAATGGTGTTTCTCTTGAGTGGGCCCTAACCCACAGGTCTTTTTCCAGGATCTTACCTGACTCATCTAATTCTTTCGGAGCTATTCCTAAATTCTTTTCGAAGTTTGACGTAAGAATGAATTATCATCAGTCAAATGTTTTTTCTCCAAGATCTTTCAAATTCTTTTCATCGTTGGTTCAACCTTTCCAATTTTCATTCCGGAGTGCCTCAATAATTCTTGATGGTGTTTCTCATCGTCATTCTCAACATTTGAAGACCGAAGAAGAGTTTCTCTTAAATATTGCTCCATTCTCTTGAAGATTCATAGTTCTAGCTTATGCCATCCTCTCATGATTGTTTTCGATTGCGAGAATTCTTTTCTTACCCATCCGGAGCATTTCAGGAGTCTTTTCAGTTTGATTCTTCGGAGCCCATCATCTCAGAATTATTCATTCAAGCTTTCAGCTCTCGGTCTCCAAATCATACCGGTGCATCACTCAAATATCCTCTAATCAGCTCGTGATCTCTTCGTTCTCGTGTGTCAAATTCCCTTGAGTATTTTCACGCGCTCTTTAATTCTTACGGTGATTCGTTCTCTTTTCTTCATTCATTTTAAATTCTTACGGTGGTTCGTTCAAGATTTCAATTCCTTCGTTATCATATCAATTTATTCGTTGTTTCAATCCTACCGGTGGTTCGATGAAGACCTTCCCAAGCTTGCGCTATGTCTATCTTAATCCTTTCAATGAAAATAAGTAGTATGCCAAATCTGTTGCTTGTCATCAATTAATTGGTGAAGGATGAGCATAATGTAATTCTTATTCTTGTTTCATCGAGTAAATTCAATTCCTTATTCCGGAGGTTCATCTAAATTCTTGATCTCATTTGTTCATTTTCTTTCTGGAGCTTCAAGTTATTTCAATTATATCATTTCAAAGCTTCATCTAATCATTGCAAGGCTTCTCCCGGAGTTCTTTTTAAGTTTCCATTTCGTTTGATCATTCTTCTATTACCGGAGTTCTTCATGGAGGCTCTACTTGGTGGTTCGTCAAGAATTCTTTTGATTCTTCAATTGTTCTTCAAGATTTCTCTTGGAGTCAAGATCCGCCAAGCTATACTCAAAAATAAACATGGTGCTCAACACATGTGTTGTTTGGAGGAGTTCAAACATTCTGCATCTTGCATTCTAAAGTGCAATTCGTTCTACCTTTATCATTTGAGGTGGTGTTATGACATTCTTGACAGTTTGAGTTCGTGTTTCATGATTCACATGTGGTCAAGAATGAGATATTTTAAATCCACCAATCTCTTCGTTGGTTTTATCTTGTGTCTTGTTTCACCTTTAAGCCTTCCCTAAGGAATGCTGCTATTATGGTGCTTATCAATGATCCAAGTTTTCTCCTATCCTCTAGACGAGAGAAGATTTCATCTCTTCGTTGATCTCAAGCAAGCAATTGTTTTCGTTAATGGCAGAATTTCACCTCAAGTTTTGAGATGTTTTCCATAAGCCCACTACAAGCTTATTCTTTTCGTCGATGGTTTTCCAACAACTCCGTCCAAACCTTCTTGGAAGGACGTTTCCCTAATTCAATTGTGGTGGAAGTTATCATTTCCTTCTCTGTTCTCTTATTCCGACGGTCTAGCTTCAATTCTTTCGTTACGGAGGCATTGTGATGTTGCTCTTTTCGACCAATCATCTTGTTTTGTCAAGAACATGTAATTTTTCCCTTTCTTATCCATTTAGCCGGAGTGTCGTGTTTTCACTCGAGTTCTCTCATCTTATCAAGTTTTGCCTCCCTTCTCAACCGGAGTGCTGTCTGAAATCTTTCTTACCCCTTGTGCCATTCTTTCATTAGTACCGGAGGCAATGTGTTGTTGATTTCATCGAGTACCCTCTCATCTTGTCAAGATCATGTTCAATTCTTTCCATTTACAGTCGGAGTGCTGCCCAAATTATATCATTCTCATTCCCATTCCTTCTTTATCTTGTTTTAACCGGAGTGTTGGTGTCTATCATTCCTCTTCTAACCGGAGTCTCATCCAAGTGCTTTCATTTTGCCAAGTCCATATTGTACCCCCCTTCCATTTTCCAACCGGAGCGTTATCGTATTTGATCATTATCGTTCCTTGTACATCTCGTTTCAACCGGAGTGCTTGCATGTACTTCTCGTCCATTGTTCTCGTCATTCATAGCTTTGCAAACTCCTAAGTTCACATGGTGTTCCTTGTTTCTCTATTCTAGAGTCTTCTCAATTTTCTTCACCTCTGTCGTATTCTTCTTTCAAGCTTTCAACCTCTCAAGGTTCGTGGTTTCACTCGTTTGTCAAGAAGCAATTTAGTTTTACCTCTTCTCCTCATCTTCCGTTTCCCTCCGGTGCCATCCTACATCTCGGGACGAGATCCTCTTGTAGTGGTGGAGTGTTGTGACGCCCCGAGACCGACGCTCCGATTGCCTTCCTTGTTTGGCGAGTCAGCTCTGTTAATTATTTTGTTGTTGCTTTCTTCATCGCATCATTTGCATTGCATCGGCACTTCATTGCCGCCATGTTTTAAAAACTTGCATCCGCTCGTAGTTGCCGCGTTCCCCCTTGCGTTCGTTGACCGTTCTGAGACCAACCGGATTTTCGATTCTCTCTTGTCTGACCGTTTGACCCTCTTTGCACAACCACCGACCCCCTCTGGCGTGCGTCCGAAAACTTCCCCGAACCCGAGCCGGACTGTTGTGACCGTTGGGTCCGGATCATCCCCTAACATCTACAAAACATCTCCGTTTTCTTATTTGGACTCCCTATCTAATTTTCTAGACCGCCCGATTACGATCGTACGGACCGAGTAACCCCCCCCCCCCAATCCCCTACCTACTTAAATAGACCAACCCTAAATTCTAGGGGATTTGTCCCTGCCACCGCCGCCGCACTCATCTCCCACCTCGGGATCTCCTCCCAACAAGCCACCACCGAGACTTCCAAATCCATCGATCCAACCTCTCCTCTGCCCAAGCGCCGAGGGCACCCATCCTCGCACCGGTGGCCGTCGGCCAGCAGCAGCAGCCCCGCGCGCTGCCCGGGCCTCCCCTGCATCCTCGTCGTTGTTCGCGCGTCCCGCACCTGATGCACCGAGCTCCTCCAGCTCAACCTCCTCTGCCTCGTCCCCGCGCGCCTACAATCCGTCTGCCGAGACCCTGAGTAGGAGCGCTCGGCTTCGTCTCCTCCGCCCGCTGGCCGCATCTCTCCTCCTTCCGTGCGCCTCACCTCATGGAGTCCAGCCGCCGGACCAGCAGCACCGCCCCGGCGCACCATGACGCCGAGCGCCAGCAGGAACCGAGCGCCCCCGAGCCCAGTCCCCGTGCTGCCTCTCCAGCCGCCGCCGACCTCCTTCGCCTCGTCCGCGGCGCCCGAGCACCGCCTGGAGCCGCGACTCCCGTCGGACCTCCTCACTGCCCGAGGCTGCTGCCTCCCCGTCGTCTTCCACTGCAGTCCGGCCGCCACCTCGCCGGAGTACGTCGTCCACGTCGCCGCCTCGCTTCATCTCCGCCACGATCCGGTGCCATCGACCACCCCCGCGCCTCTGCCGCCCCACCATGTTCCTGGAGCCACGGCGCCCGCTCGTCCTCTGCTTCGGGCGACAGGGAGATGCGCCTCCCCTGCCTCGCGCGTTGACCGAGCGCAGTGCCAGCGTGGCCAGCCTCCCAAGGCCCAAGCCAGCCGGCCTGCTGCCTCCAAGTTCCAGCGCTCCCTGCCCGGCCTCCTCCTCACCGACTGGGCTTAGCCCATGGTGAGCCACCCCAAGCCCAGCTCCCCAGCAGATTTCGGCCCGATCTGTTTTTTTACAGATCTGTGATTTTAGACATTATCCAGGAGTTACAGTTTTACAGAAAACCCCTGTTGTTCATGCATTAATAATTAATTAACCGTGCATCTTTTGTAAATAATTTATATATGTAAAATGCTTAGAATTTTGTGTAGTTTAATAATATGCCACTTTCACCCATGTTAAAATTGTTTAAAATGTTGTTTGATTAATTTTGCTCAAATAACATGCTAAATGCTTTAATTCATAACTAAATAACCGTAACTCGGATTTTAATAAACTTCATATGTAAATGGGGTAGAAAAATGCCTAGTTTATCATGATGCACTTCTTTTTTCTGTTTAACAACATTAAAATTGCGTTTATGGCAGAACAGTACCAATCCCAAAATATGCATATGAGGTTTTTCGGTATTGTCGTTTGTTATTCCCGGTCTCTTTTAAACTTGCCTTCATAGGTCATTTAATTATGCTTCACCCCTTGCCATGGTTAACAACATTTAATATTGTTGGTTACTTAAACAAGAGGAAACTAAATAATTAAATGTGGTGTTTCGTCAATATGCAACTCGTTGCATATTGAGCTCCACTTAACTTGTAGTATTGTTTGTTGCACTTTGCCATGCCATGCATATTTAAACCGGACATGCATCATACTTGTTTGTGCATCATGCCATGTGTATGTGGTGGTTGTTTACTATGCTGTTTGTTTCTTTCCGGGTTGCTTCTCTCGTTAGCTTCGGTATCTTTCCGGAGTTGTGAGGACTCGTTCGACTACGTCCGTTTGTCTTCTTCATGGACTCGTTCTTCTTCCTTGCGGGATCTCAGGCAAGATGACCACCCCTCGAAATCACTTCTATCTTTGCTTTGCTAGTTTCTCGTTCTATTGCCATGCTGCGCTACCTACCACTTGCTATTTTCATGCCTCACAAATCGCCATGAACCTCTAACCTTTGTCACCCTTCCTAGCGAACCGTTGTTTGGCTATGTTACCGCTTTTGCTCAGCCCCTCTTATAGCATTGCTAGATGCAGGTGAAGATGAAGATTGCTCCATGTTGGATTATGTTTATGTTGGGATATCACAATATCTCTTATTTAATTAATGCATCTATATACTTGGTAAAGGGTGGAAGGCTCGGCCTTATGCCTGGTGTTTTGTTCCACTCTTGCCGCCCTAGTTTCCGTCATACCAGGGTTATGTTCCTTGATTTTTGCGTTCCTTACGCGGTTGGGTGATTTATGGGACCCCCTTGACAGTTCGCCTTGAATAAAACTCCTCCAGCAAGGCCCAACCTTGGTTTTACCATTTGCCTACCTAAGCCTTTTTCCCTTGGGTTCTGCAGACTCAAGGGTCATCTTTATTTTAAACCCCCGGGCCAGTGCTCCTCTGAGTGTTGGTCCAACCTGTCAGTCGCCGGTGGCCACCAGGGGCAACTCTGGGCTGGCCTACCGGAAGCTTGGACAATTCGGTGTGCCTTGAGAACGAGATATGTGCAGCTCCTATCGGGATTTGTCGGCACATTCGGGCGGCTTTGCTGGTCTTGTTTTACCATTGTCGAAATGTCTTGTAACCGGGATTCCGAGACTGATCGGGTCTTCCCGGGAGAAGGAATATCCTTCGTTGACCGTGAGAGCTTATAATGGGCTAAGTTGGGACACCCCTGCAGGGTATTATCTTTCGAAAGCCGTGCCCGTGGTTATGTGGCAGATGGGAATTTGTTAATATCCGGTTGTAGAGAACTTGACACTTGACCTTAATTAAAACGCATCAACCGCGTGTGTAGCCGTGATGGTCTCTTCTCGGCGGAGTCCGGGAAGTGAACACGGTTTCTGGGTTATGTTTGACGTAAGTAGGAGTTCAGGATCACTTCTTGATCATTGCTAGCTTCACGACCGATCCGTTGCTTCTCTTCTCGCTCTTGTTTGTGTATGTTTAGCCACCATACTTGCTTAGTGCTTGCTGCAGCTCCACCTCACTACACCATCCTTTCCTATAAGCTTAAATAGTCTTGATCTCGCGGGTGTGAGATTGCTGAGTCCTCGTGACTCACAGATACTTCCAAACAGTTGCAGGTGCCGATGAGACCAGTGCAGGTGACGCAACTGAGCTCAAGTGGGAGCTCGATGAAGATCTTGTCCGTTGTGTTGTTTCTTTTCTTGTTGATCAGTAGTGGAGCCCAGTTGGGACGATTAGGGATCTAGCAGTTGGGTTGTCTTCTTTTCTTTTGGTTCCGTAGTCGGACCTATGTGTGTATCTTGAATGATGTATGATTTAATTATGTATTGTGTGAAGTGGCGATTGTAAGCCAACTCTTTATCCCATTCTTGTTCATTACATGGGATTGTATGAAGATGACCCTTCTTGCGACAAAACCACAATGCGGTTATGCCTCTAAGTCGTGCCTCGACACGTGGGAGATATAGCCGCATCGTGGGTGTTACATAGTCGATCGTTTGACGAAAGTAGCTCATTTCATTCCAGTGAAGACCACTTACACCAGTGCTGAGTTGGCAAAGATATACATGACCAGAATCGTATGTTTGCATGGAGTTCCGAGGACCATTGTATCAGATAGAGGAACCTAGTTTACCTCGAAGTTTTGGAATCAGTTACATGAAACTTTGGGAACCAGGCTAGAATTCAGTACAGCCTTCCATCCACAGACAGATGGACAGACCGAGAGAGTCAATCAGATTTTGGAAGACATGTTGAGAGCTTGTGCGCTAGATTATGTGTCAAGTTGGGATGACAATTTGCCATATGCAGAGTTTTCTTACAACAACAGTTATCAAACCAGTTTGAAGATGGCCCCTTTCGAAGCTTTATACGGAAGGAGGTGTAGAACACCATTGTTATGGGACGAAGTTGGAGACCGTCAGTTGTTTGGACCAGATTTGATTAAAGAGTCTGAACAGAAAGTGAGGTTGATTCGCGATAGGCTCAAGGTAGCCCAGTCCAGGCAGAAGAGTTATGCGGATTCTAAACGTAAGGAGACAGTTCACGAAGTCGGAGACAGAGTTTATCTTCGAGTATCACCACTTCGAGGAGTGAAGCGCTTTGGAGTTAAGGGAAAGTTAGCGCCCCGTTTTATCGGACCATACAGAGTTTTGGAGCGTATGGGAGAAGTTGCTTACAAGCTGGAATTGCCTGAAGGATTCTCAGGAGTTCATGATGTATTTCACGTTTCCCAGTTGAAGAAGTGCCACGCAGAGATGGCTGAGATACCACTGAGAGATACAGTGCCACTAGAAGCGATTCAGTTGGAAAGTGATTTGACCTATGAGGAGAAACCAGTTAAGATTCTTGAGTATGCCAGCCGAGTCACCTGCAGCAAGGTTATCAAGTTCTGCAAAGTTCAGTGGAGTCACCACACTGAGGATGAAGCCACCTGGGAGCGAGAGGAAGATCTACGGAAGAACCACTCTCACCTATTTTCTAGCCAACCCGAATCTCGAGGGCGAGATTCATCTTAAGGGGTAGGTTTGTAACATCCCAAATTTTCAATTTGGAATGTTATACATTAGATCATCATTGCATAGCATATTTTATTGCATTTTTGGCAAATCCTCGAAAAATCCTAAGCAACTCAAGGACCCTCGGAGAGAGTTGGGGATTTTCTTGACATTCCTATTTGATTTTTATCAAATAAGGAAACAAGGATTTTGGTTTTAATTATTTTCTCTCTGAAAGATATTTCATATTAAAATAAATGAGAGGAGAAAATATGACTTCTCCAAAATAATTGAAATATTGGAGGAAAAATATTAAAATCAAATCTTTGATTTTATTCGGATTTTATTTGCAATTTTGTTTGCATTAAAAAAATTGCACGTTTTCAAAACTGCATTTTTGGGCCAAGAAAAATGTTCATCTCGTTCTAATTATTTTAATTAGATGGGGAAATTTCGTTTTAGCATTTTTTGATTTTTATTTATTTTTCTGTGATTATTTTTTGATTTGGCAAATTATTTATAAAAAAAACGCCGAGGGCCGATTGGGCCGAAGCCCAGCCGCGCGGCCCAACCAGCCCGCGCCTCGTCTCCCTCCTGGAGACCGAGACGGAGACGCCGCCGCCGCCCGTGTCCCTCCCGGACTCGTCGCCGCCGCCGCCTTGCCCCCTCCTCCATGGCACCCCCCTCCTTTTATACCCCGAGCCCCCCCCCCCCCCCGTCCTTCTCCTCACCCCGCCGCCCCGACCCGCACCCGTTCCCGCCGCCAGGAGCCGCCCGCCCCGCCGCCCAAAGGAGGAGCCACCGTACGCCGCCGCCCGCCGCCCGTTCGTCGCCCCCGCCGACGCCCGAACCCCGCCGCCCCTCGCCGCCCTCGCCCGACCCGCCGGAGCTGCCGACAAGGTAGCCGAGCCGCTGCCGCCGCCGTGCCAGTTTTCTTTAAAAAAACCGTTCGTTTTTTCTTTCTAAACCCTAGTTCGGTTTATTTTTTCGGTTTAATGATCTAGTGAATGTTCACCGACCCGTTCGTTTTAACGAACGTGTTCGTCGGATTGACGTTGTTAACGAACGTCCGTTCGTTTAACTGTTTGTCAGTTTTCTTTTTCGACGAATTTTCCGTGATTATTCCAGATCGCGATTTCTGATCAGATTTTCGTTTTAGTTTAACTTTTCGCTCGTTTATCGGAATCAGGCGATTCAAGCGCCTAGAGTTTCGTCTCGAAATTCTCTTTCCGTTTAACCTACTCAAACAAGTTTTTGCTACTGTAAAATTCGATTTAGATCCAGATTAGTAAACGAAGCTTGTTTCTTTCGCCGTTTGATTTTCGTTGCTTCGTTTGATTGATTCTTTTTCCAAACCAGAGTTCTTAAGTTGAATTTCTGGTTAGTTCTCTTATTTGAGTTTTACCTGTGCATTAGATGAGTACTTATTGTTTGCTTGTTTGTTTACGATAGAGTACCCGGAGTGCGCCGCTTGCTACTTCGAATCGCTAGGTTTCGCGGATCATCAGCAAGGCAAGTAACACTTTGATCATACCCCTTTACTACCCAGTTTTGTTGCATTAGATCAACCCTCAAACATTGCATGGTTAGGATCTAATTAAATTGTGGGTATTGGGAAGTAGTTGAGGTAGTACCTATCACCTGTTTTATTATCAAACCCTTGGGAGTTACTTCTACGTTGCTTATATTGCTATGCTATGCTTGTAGACGTGGATTGGGTTTGAGAGATATCCATGACAGATGTGAGATTGTTAATATATGGTTAAACTTAAGGTGGCAACTAAAACTCACATCTGGGTGGATTGAGGTACCTGGGTGTTCCAGGATTGCCTGTTTTCTTTTGGACCGCCACCCAGGTTCAAAGGGATCATGAGATTATTCATGCTAGAAACTTCCGTGTGCAGCCACAAGCTATTATGGGCTCTAGCATAGTTGATTAAGTTGTGTGAACTCTTACAGTGGTAGACTAGCAGATGTAGGGGATGTAGGTGTATCGGTCTACCCATCGTAAGGTGCTAACGCTTCTGAAAGACTGTGTCTCGGTCATCCGTTTCTCAAACACCATGTAGTGCGAGAATTCCAACGGAGGAGATCGAGTCTTGTGGGGAAAAGTGCGCAAACCTCTACAGAGTGTACAATCTAATCATGGTTAGCCGTGTCCCCGGTTATGGACATCTTGAGTATCTAGTACTTGGATTATCATGTGAATCTCATCATGTTACTTTAATTAATTTTGTTGGGTTAATGATGATACTTAATTGGGATTGAGATGCTGTCAACCATCTCAATGTTTAACAACCACCATGATAGTTAAATAAATTTTATTCCTTTGCAGTAGGGAAAAACTGGCTTTTCGCAAAACCGTAACCATAGAGCTTTCTACCAGCCATATATGCATGTAGTGTAGCATTATTATGTTCATTACTCCCTATGTGTTACATTGCCAGCATATTCCATGTGCTGACCCGTTTCCGGGCTGCAATGTTTCATGTTGCAGACTTTTCAGACAACGAGTAAGGTGCCTTAGGTCGTGGTCTTATACTCAGTGATGCCGTTGGAGTTGATGGACCCACTATTCTTCCAAGTCTTCCGCTATAATCGTATTAGATGGCCTTAAGCCATATTTATCATACTTATTCTCTTTTGAGATATTCGTTGTAATAAGTGTGTGATTGCTACTCTGTTATAAATCCTCCATTTGTACTGTGCGTGTCAGCATTACTGATCCAGGGATGACACTGGTGCACAGCAGCACAGACTGTTTGAGGTCTGGTCGCTACACAATCGAATTTGTGCAGTTCCACTGGGATGAAGCAATGTTAGCGGTGTGAGATTTAAGTGTAACTGCAAAAACACAATTCATGGGAAATAAAGCAAGACGGAAACACTTAATAAAATGGTGGTGGCATTGCTTCAATTTATCAACGACACTAGACCATTACTTATAGTGACATTATGTGGCATTGCTTAATGCTTCATGTGATTTTACATTAATGGTAGCGATATGGGCGTAGCGACAGCAGGGGCATAAAGTGGTGAGGCAGATGTGGTTGCCGAGAGCGGCAAACACTCAGACAACATGTCTGCCTTTGTCCCATTTTTCATCTCCTCGGCGACATTTTCGTATGTGAGCACAGGAAATCTAGACCTGCTCATTCTCATTTGCGTTGTCACCCAACACCCATCACTTTCTTTCCTTTTTCAACCAAGAGACAAGTCCACTTCCCCCACCCTTCTCCATCCACCATGCTTTCTTCGCCTTTTCAACCAAGAGACCAGTTGGGTAGCCAGTATCTACTACTTTCCCCCATTTCCTCTTAGAACCAAGTCCTAGATTCATGCTACAGCTTCCCCACTTTCTTCCCTGTTTGAACCAACTCTTAGATTCGACTGTATGAACTAGCTTTACCTCTAATAATAGTAAAAGTCTAGGTGGCTTTGGAACAGCCGACGGAAGTAGAAAAAGATCAACCGGCAGCCACGTGGGTAGCTGGGGTAGTAGAGCAAGGCAGGTTTCGAAGGAATATATACCTGAGGGTCACTGGCATGTGGCAAAGATAGCGTCGGGAGGACGCATCTTGGCCACAATACTGCATGGAGGAAGAAGGGGTCGGAGGCCCTCCCGAGCCGGCGCTCTCTCAGAGAGAACGGCACGGCCGCCGACCGGGATGCGCGGGCAGCCGTTGGTCTCCTCCCTCACGGCCGACGACAGCGTGAATGATGCACCTACACCCCTGCCCCAGTCGAGGTGGTCCGGCTGGATTTGTGACCAGCCGTGAGCAGAGAGAGAGAGTGTGTGGCCACCTATGTCTTGCTTAGATCTGGAGAGCATGAGAGAGCGAAAGAGAGGAACCCTAGTAAATCAAGCGCTAAGGCTCCTATTTATATATATAGTGGAGTGATTTTGTTGTACCAGCTTCAAAAAATGCGCTCCTACGTGTACCCGCGAGTGGGTGTGAGAGAACTAGTGCATGCGTGCACTGCTTCTCTTCGTGAGAGTACAATATACTATGCCCAAAGAACGTTCGCCCCAAGAGTAATAGTATAAGTGTGTGACGTGTGAGCTAAAATAAAAGGTGCGCGACATCTTTCGTTTTATAGAAGTTCTAAGGGTAGGGTGTGAAGAGCACATATGTGTGTGATGTCTACCTGCAGATAGATGGTGGGTGTGAGAGGACTCGGGAGAATCGTGACTCGTGAGGGTGCGTGTGTGCGTGAGAGAGAGGGGGCACGTATCAATGCAATGCATGTGTCCGTAAATCATTATCCAACAAACATTCGCCGCAATCCGTTTCCCGACGAACGCCGTAAGAACCGTTAACTCGGCATCCAACAATGTCAGTTTTGCCATGTCATTTAACAAAACAGCCACTCCTCCTACACACTAATCTTCCACGTGAGTGTTAGCAACTACCATATGCTACTCCCCCGTTCCAAAATGCAGTGCATATAGCTTTATTGAAAATTCCAACCTCACAAACTTTTACCGAGTTTTCGTGTACCAAAATGCACATATAGAGTACCCATTATATATCATTTCATTCATCTTCGAGAGGTAACTATAAAGATGGGGGTGGAGTCTACAAAGAAAGACCGTCGTATCACCTAAAACAATTTCAACCATCCTTTGGTGTGGAGGAATATCATAGGAACTCTATATGATATGATTTTTATAGGATTTTTTCCTTTAGAGCCAATTGGTTCATAGGAATAGATTCATATACTCCACATTTCAAAGGAAATAAACATGATATCATTTTTATAGCTTTAGAGTCACTTGGTTCATATGAATGGATTCCTATACTCCCATAATTTCAAAGGAAAATAAACATTAGCGTATATTCAATAGAAAAGTTCCTATGATGTGAACCAAATGACAACTCTTTTCTAATACCTCCTCATAGGAATCGAGATACATGTCATCTCTAGATTCCACAGAAAAGTTCCTATGATGTGAACCAAATGACATCTCTTTTCCAATCCCTACTCATAGGAATTGAGATACATGTCATCTCTTTCCCTACAACTTCCATGTATACATCTTCTATTCCTAAATAGCTAGTACAACCCACTAGTAGCTTTTTTCCTAGACATGCAACTATGGCACAAGAACACGTCATGCATGCAAGTCATAAATCACATTGTTTTTGAACTCGATACATGCAAGTACCACATCATCAATTCATGCATATTACTCATAAGTTATTTCTTGCATTAAATTTTGTATTGACAATGTATGTGCTGGTCACGTGCACACATATGCAGTTCACATTCACATTTTTGTTAGAAATGTCATTCTTTTAACTGCAATTCATTTTTACTCTTTGTACTCCCTCCGTCTAGGTGTGTAAGTCATCTTCCGAAAACCAAATAATCCCAAAACACTTAGGCACGATACATTAACTCCCTCCTCATTTCTTGCTTCGTGACATATCAAGCAATAAGAGATGTGGGTCGTGCATGCTTTCAATGGCTTGAGACTATCAAACATGACATGCAATGGCTAATTCATTGAAAGGAATGCTATTAACTAGCAAGAAAACCTACGATGACTTATACACCTAGGCGGAGGGAGTATTACATTTTTTTAATTTTAAGCATACATTCACTTCCCATTAGTTATAGATGTTTTTGGAGGAACTTTTATGCATTATCTATACCCCTATATAGTGTGTGAATAATTTTGAAAGATGGTCGTTGGATGAAGCTAATCCGACAGTGTAGAGATGGCACATCCGAGCACTACTGGCCGTTGGATATCATCAACATTCCACCAGATTCTGCCACATATGCAATCTAGAAGACTCAATGGTTGAACTTAAGCATAATGAACAAACCTGAAAACACAAACGCTTCTCCTTTGTTCTAAATCTTCCGTATCATAATTGCCCAAACTTTTTTTAAATGAATTGCCATTATTTGTTTTTTACTTTATGCTTTACAATGCACAATCCCATGAATCTTAACCTTTTTATAAAACTAATTGATTTTGAATGAGATGAACTATAAGAACTAAACGAACATCTACATCATGCATATATTACTCAAAGCTTTACATGCTATAGTGTGTATTTATTCATAATTTGTTTCCAAATCTCATGCGTTCAATGCATGTGTACCTTACTAGTTTTGAGTAGAGTAGCAAATTTCACGCGGCCGCGGGTATATCAAATGCATGGCCCATGCATCATTGACTTTCGGTCGAACCTACGTCCACAATTTTTTGTATGTATATCTCCACTCGTCCCTGAACCAAAAATGCGGCCTCGTTCCTGTAAAACCAAGCGGCCCACACATATTAAGGCGTCCTGTCGAACTCAATCCCTCTCCCGTTTACTATGACGTGGCCCTGCATGCCGTAGTACTCATACAAACCCAACCGCCGCGCGCATCATCGGTTTTCTTCAAGAGGACGAGGGAGAACCGGATTTGTAGTGGAGGCGCTTTAAAAAAAGGATTTGTAGTGGAGGCCCCTACCCTAGGGTGCCCTAGGTAGCTGCCGCATGCATCATTGGTTTTCTCTTTTCTTTATGCTCTTGCGCCCTAGAGTGAAATGATGTTTGATTCGTCTGTCCAGCTTAATGCGGGAAAGGGGGCTTTGTGATTTGATCCCTCATCGCTCATTTACTACTACTGCGGCACTACGACCAGGGTGCCTCCAAGTCCAACCGCTACTCCGAACTGTAATTTGGTGCATCGCACGTGGAACAAGATGGTGGATGAGCCACATGTCGGCCAAAGGGGTCCTGTTAAGTGTGTCGCCATTTCGTGTGCGGACTGACCCTGCTTGAGTTGCTACGCCAACACCACAGGAGCAGCCTACCACTTTGTTTTGCTCCTTGGTGAATCCCGACTATATTGATCTAAAAAGATACGTACTGTACTACCCTCTCCGTCTCGGTTTATAGGGTGTGCACGTAGTTCTAGGTCATCCATTTGACCAACTAAATATGAAATACCATGTCACAAAAAGTATATCATTGGATTCTTAAGCGGATGTAGTTTCTAAACATATACTTTTCTTCACATATATAGCCAGTTAAATTCTCAACCTAGAACGATGTGCATGCCCTCTAAACCAATACAGAGGAAGTAGTAAAAATGAGATGATTTTACCGAGCGATGGGCGGGGGAGCATGGCCTGTCATGCGGTACCACGTGTCATGATGTACGAAGGCGATGCGCGTGCCCCTCTTGAGGCAGAATAATGGCAGAAGCAATACTGAGTGGTTTTCTTGAAGAAGATGATGGTGAAGTGGAGTGTGAAATAATGGTGGCTTCGTCTGTCTAGGAAGGTGCGACATTGTGATTTGACATCTCATTGCTCATTACTACTACTGGGGCGGTATGACTGGGGTGCGTCCCCCTGCTGTTCTGCACTGTTATTTGGTGCATGACACATTGACCCGGTTGCTATATGTCCCACATGTCGGCAAGAGGAAGTACAGAATTCATGAAAGCGAGCGTCGACGGAGGAGTACAAGACACGGCTTGGTTTTTGCTGCTTTGCGCGATCCATTCATACAAACACGGACTAAAAAAAGCGAGGGCGGGTCTTTTCCCGCGCGACAGGCAAGGAAGTTTGGCATAGTCTGTTCGAGGCAACGAGGCAGGAAGGGAAACAAGCAAATAAAGGTTGAGCGACTTAGTTTTGGGAAAATCTGATTTTACGGAGTACGTACCCACTATGGAGGTAGTACTACTTACTACTCCCTCCTTTCCGGTTTATAGGGCTCAACTAAAAAATTCATTTTTCCATTTTATAAGTCTCAATTCTACTAGTAGTAGTAGTACCATCACATGTTTGGATTTCGAGGTGCGTTAAATCACCCGATGCAAGCAGTGTTAAGAGAAAACTCGTCCTGCGAGCCACCGCGCGCATGGGCGAGGGATCGGGCGTAAGGTGTAGTAAGCAAGCTTCACCTCGTCCTGCGAGCCACCGCGCCTGTGGGCGGGGGAGACGGTGTACTAAGCAAGCTTCTCCTTGTTCTACGAGTTGACGGGACACATCAAAAGTAATACGTACAGAGCATCTCGAGTGTATAGAGCCTTGCCTCTAAGGTAGGCCCCACATGATTTGCCTCTTTTTTAACATAACACGTCAAGTTGCAATTTGTTTGTTCACCCGTGGTAGAAGATCCTCCATAAAGTGGACAACTAGTACACGTGTCAAATGACCATGTGGGCTGCCTTTTCGTACAGAAATGTGCTCCACCGTGTACCCGCGCGGGTGTGGTTGGGAAAGAGATGGGAGTACGTGCGCCGTGCGTGCACCTCTTCTCTTCATGCACGTCCCCCACCTACGTGGGTGTGTGTGAGAGAGATACAAACCTAGACATAATGTGCCGTCCATCCCCAAGCCTCCGCCCAGTCCGACCACCAGTCACCACCACGCCCCACTCCTCCTCACCTTATCTTTCATCTTTCTCGAGATATCATTTTTTTGATGAAATTCTTGAGATACCATTTTTCTGATAAAAATCTCGAGATATCATTAGTTTTTACACATGGGATTACTCCTGCATGGGTCAATCACAACATGTGTTTTGTAAAAAAATGCATCTTGATGTTCCGTGCAATGCACGTGCATCTTGCTAGTCCATGAAAACAACACACAACAAAATTTCACGGTGAACAAGGGATTTGAATCTGCTGGGAGGGGCTGTTTGGATCTGCCAGGGTAGCTGTCGTGGATTTGTCACGGCAGATGTCCTTAGTGTCAGGACTTAGTCGCGAGGCCAACGCATCTATGTGGTAGCTTGAGAGGGGTTGAGCAGAATCGAGAGACGCAACACAAGACAAGGATTTAGACAGCTTCGGGCCCCGGGAAACATCATCCGGTAACAACCCTACATGTTGTTTGAGGCTAGGTCTCATTATGATCACGAGGGAGTCGCTGGTAAACCGGCTCTTTGTGTCTAGCCCTAGAGATTGTTTCTTCTTGCCCGTCCCTCTTTGGGGAGCCCTGCCCCTCCTTATATATGTTGAAGGGGCGGGTTACATGTGGAGTCCTATTAGGATTAAACTAGTCTATCTCTAATACAAACTGGATACAAGTCCAGGTCTTAACTCCTTGTAAGACAAATATTCCTCACTCCTTTCCTCTTAAACCGGCCCACCATAACATGAGCCGGCCTTCTGGGCCTTGGGCCTTGTCACCGTCTGTCCCGCCCGCCGGGTTACCAGTGAATCATAATCTTCAGTCAGGTTGCTTGTAAACCGCCTGGTCTGTGCGGGTCACTGGTGAATCGCCAAGTGTCAGCGGGGTCTCAAATAAACCGCCAAGTCCGGCCGAGTTATACTTCCGGCCGGTTTACGCCGCGGGGTATATCCCCGACAGTAGCCAAAATATTGGCGACCCTTTTGTCCACCGGTGGCTTTGCCACCGATGAACGAGGAATGGCTCGGGTGCACATGCATCCTCCAGCGCGCACGTTGGAGACGAGCTCGCACGAGTTGTGCTTTTTTTGTCCCACCACGTCGCCCGAGACGGCTGCAGACCGACTGGTGTCCCGCAAATTACGCCATCCAACCGTAGCCGCACACATTCTGACAACAACTCAACCAACCGGACGAAATTCATGTAAACACAGCGATATTTCATATAAACAATGATGTAATTCATATAAAATACCGGATTTTCATACAAACATGACGGATTTCATTACATTCAAATCAACTAAGCGGTGCTAGTTCTGGACAACACAAGTATATAATACCTTGCCTAAATGGTCGCCCGTCGATCCATTTGTGTTCATCATGTCTGGCAGCATGATCACCAGACTATCGGGAGCCCCGGAGGTATATGCTTCAGCGCAAAGGACGGCTCGCTTCCCCACTGCCCAACTGATATCGTCGGCTGATGCCCAAGATAATGGTGGAAGGGGGCTTCTCCGCTTCCGTGGAGCCCATGCGGCGTCGACGAAGGTCCTCGCAATGGAAGTATCCGGCAAGACACCTGATGTGTACGACAGCGTCGCCTCCATGGTGGCCTTCATGGGACCCAAGCGGCGGCGGCCTCCCATGTACTACTTCTCCTTGATGATGGCGGCGGACGCAGAGGCGCTGGCCACCGACTCGTCGCTCTCCGCGCACCCGGCTTCTGTCTCTGCTTGCATGGCGTAGCCGCCGGCATGGGAGTCTCGGCCACAGAAACGGGAGACGTGGTCGCAGACACGGGAGGCGCGGTACGAGGCGGCGGCGTGGACGGCAGAGACGACGCACGTGCGCCGCTCCTCGTCGAGCTGGCTTGGAGCAGTGAGTTGCTGAACCACGCGCTGGCTTGGGGCGGCAACTGGCTCCGTCGGGCGTGGGAGGGAGGTGGATCAGCGAGTTGCATAGCTCGTATCCGGCGGGCTCGGCGGGCCACCCAGCCGGCTTGGATGCGGGATAACTACTCTTTGTAAGCCATTGTAAGAGTGGACAAGATGGTAAAGGAGGAGATAGGGGAGCGGCGGAGGCGTGCGATTCTTGGCCGGCGTTTGGCCTCGTTTAAATAGGAGATTAAATAGACGGGAGGAGCTCGGCCGGCGTTGCGTTTAATGTTGGCCCGGTCCTGAACGGACGTGTGTTCAGAGTGGGTTTCTCAGCTTCCACATGAGTTTCATGGAGACATTTGAATGTGGCAAGGAGGCGTGTTCAGCCGGGCGTGTAGTGAGTGGCGCTCTCGACTCTGACGTACAACATCACATCGTTCTTCCACTGACGGGTGGGCTCTTTGGGTACATGGTCTGCATGTCAGTGACCCAACGCAGGCAGCGCACGGTAGAGGAACTTTTGGTGGGCCAGGGCGGTCAAAAGCGGGCATTTCATAAACCGATGATTGTTCATTGAGTGTGACGTCATCTATTTAATGTAATAAGCCTACTATAGAATGTAAGAGCATTTTAAAATTTTCATATATACGTTGATAGCCCATTCGATACGTTGTGATTCATAAAGACCACTGCAAACATCAATGTTTTGCTTATCACAGATAAGATTGATTAATACCCATAACAATCCATGTCCTTAACAAAGGGTACATGCACGTATAGGTTGAGCGTGTGTCTTGCATCGTGTGCTGTGTGCATGCAGGCGTGCGAGTGTTGCGTGCGTGCATGTGTACGTTTCAGTGTTGTGTGCATGTGTGCGTACGTGTGTGTGTTCGTGAGTGCATGTGTACGTGTCAGCGTTGCACGCCTGCATGCGTGTGTGTGTTCGTTATGTGTACGTGTCAGTGCTGCAAGCCTGCATGCGTACGTGTGTTCATGCGAGTGTTGTGTGCGTGCATGTGTACATGCGGGGTGAGGCTACATGTCTGTCAACTGACTTTTTCATCTCTGGTCAGTAGATTTTCCAGCCATTGGATACGAAATCAAGGGCCTGCAGTTTATCTTCAACCTCCACCTCCCTGAGCCGCCAGCCACCACCAGCCGAACCGCCGGCGCCCGCCGCCTGCGGCCGGCCCACGCCGCCACTCCCACCCCGTAACCACTCCCCACCGCCGGTCCGCCGCCGCCCCGGCCATCCCTCTAGCCCCCCCCCCCCCCCCCCCCGCGCCGAGCTTTTTCTCCGGCGATCCCCGCGCCATCGCCCAATCACCATGCCTCCACCGCCGGCGACTGCCAACCAGAGGTCTCACGACTCCGAATCCCCACCGACCACTAATTTATTACCATTTCTGTCCTTCATATATGCGTTGACGGGTGGGCCCTATGGTAATGTGCGCTGCTGAATGTGGACCATTTGACTGGTCAATTGATCGTGTCATCAACAAATTACGGAGCTGTATGGTGACCCAGTGACCGTATGATCACCCTAAAGGTATTTTATTAACACAATACAGACTCAAACTGCACCATTTCTTTCTTTCATATACGCGCTGACAGGTGGGCCGCACGGTTACGCGCCCCGATGGTGCAACACTAGTTGCGCCACGTGGAACGTTTGACTGGTCAATTGATTGTGTCATCAACAAAATACGGAGTTGTATGGGTGAGCCAGTGACCGTATAATCACGACATGTATTTTTTTAACACGGTACAAACACAAGTGCTCATATATACACGCAAGCACTCACCGCTATAAGTGTACACACGCAGACCCTACCCCTATGAGCACCTTCGCGAGAGTGAGCCAGCATATGATCTTGAGATTTTACGAAGTCACCATAGGTGCCTCGTAGTCGAGTGGAACGTCTCCTCCCACTGAACGCATTGCCGGAAAATGCTGAAATTAACCCAGGATAAATGCGAGCACCAGGATTTTAACCCTGGTGGGCTCGGGAAACCACTGTCCTCCTAACCATCCAACCAGGTTGGTTAGCACCACAAAATGTATGTGGTGACCGTGATGAGCTTATTCTGAAGCCCAGTGACCATATCGTGCTTTCGCTTCAAATACAATGACCGTAAGTGTCGTCAACAAAATACGGAGCACGCATCAAATACAATGTCCGTTAATGTCATCAACAAAATACGGAGACGTATCATGAGCTAGATACCATATGATCACCACAAGAATGTATACGGTGACCGTAATGAGCATATTATGAAGTCCAGTGAGCGTATAGTGCTTTCGCTTGAAATGCAGTGACCGTCACATGTGAATGTGTCAGGGGCATGCATACTTTTAGAGGGCCGAGAGATAGTTTGTGTGCGTACGTGAAAGTGGTGTAGAAAGAGGGGGTGTCCGGTGGAGACAAGGAGAGATATGCCCTTCGTTTCTCTTTCCCGTGACTAATATTTTAGGAGAAAATATAAACATTCACAATGGAGAACAAATATTTTTGGATGCACCATGCAATTAACTTTCATGTATAACATTGTACTATTGTATATGCTTGTTTTCTTAGTGGCCGATTGCGTGTGTGGTGTGGTGGGCACATCATTTCTAGTTGGGGTGGGCACATCATTTCTAGTTGTGTGGGTCAACATGAGGACTTATGGGTCGGTTCCATCCTGCGCCACATAGGTTGGACCGAGACGCATTATACGAAGACCCATGTGGAGGACTCGGCGTACAACATGAAGCTACCTGAGTCGTGGAGGACTCTATCCCCACTGGTGATAAGCCGACTATAAATGATTTGTAACCCTAGGCCCCGAGTATGCTATAGAAGCCTGGGGACTAGTTCGTCGATAGTATACACACACGCACAATTCCTGGTATTCACGTGTACTTTGTACACACCCCTATCACTAATATACAGTACCAGGAGTAGGCTTTTTCCTCAACTGCAAGGGTCCTAACTTGGGTAAAACTTTGCCTCGTATTACCATCCAGCCTAACAGTTAGGGATATCCTACTGAATGATCTGATGGAATCATATCTGCCAACTACTAAGAGAGAGGTGTGTCTGTTGGGGGGGCAATGTGTGCAAGAGAGGCCTAAAGATAATGTGTGTGCTAGAGACACGTAGGTACATATATGTGCGTATAGAGGGCTAGTAGAGACTGTGCGTGTGTATATATGCATGTGAGAGAAATAGTGTTTTCCAACTGAGATTAGTGAAAAGAGTGGTACATAGTAGTCAGAAAGAGAGAGAGATATATATAGAGAGAGTGTGTGCGTGAGACACCCCTGAAGGAAATATGCCCTAGAGGAAATAATAAAGTTGTTATTCATATTTCCTTGTATCATGATAGATGTTTATTATTCATGCTAGAATTGTATTAACTGGAAACTTAGTACATGTGTGAATACATAGACAAACAGAGTGTCCCTAGTATGCCTCTACTAGACTAGCTCGTTAATTAAAGATGGTTAAGTTTCCTGACCATAGACACGTGTTGTCATTTGATGAATGGGATCACATCATTAGAGAATGATGTGATGGACAAGACCCATCCGTTAGCTCGGCATAATGATCGTTTAGTTTTATTGCTATAGCTTTGTTCATGACTTATACATGTTTCTCTGACTATGAGATTATGCAACTCTCGAATACCGGAGGAACACCTTGAGTGCTATCAAATGTCACAACTTAAATGGGTGATTATAAAGATGCTCTACAGGTGCCTCCGATGGTGTTTGTTGAGTTGGCATAGATCGAGATTAGGATTTGTCACTCCGTGTATCGGAGAGGTATCTTTGGACCCTCTCGGTAATGCACATCACTATGAGCCTTGCACGTAATGTGTCTAATGAGTTAGTCATGGGATGATGTATTATGGAACCAGTAAAGAGACTTGACGGTAATGAGATTGAACTAGGTAGGATGATACCGACGATCTAATCTCGGGCAAGTAAGATACCGATGACAAAGGGAACAACGTATGTTGTTATGCAGTTTGACCGATAAAGATCTTCGTAGAATATGTAGGAGCCAATATGAGCATCCAGGGTCCGCTATTGGTTATTGATCGAAGATGTGTCTCGGTCATGTCTACATAGTTATCGAACCCGTAGGGTCCGCACGCTTAACATTCAATGATGATTTGTATTATGAGTTATGTGATTTGATGTGCCGAAGTTTGTTTGGAGTCCTGGATGAGATCACGGACATGACGAGGAGTCTCAAAATGGTTGAGACATAAAGATTGATATATTGGAAGGTTATGTTTAAGAAAGGTTCGGACATTTTTCGGAGTACCGGGGGTTACCGGAACCCCCTCGGGGAGTTAATGGGCCTTCATGGGCCCTAGTGGAGAGACGAGGCGGCGGCCAGGTAGTGGCGCGCGCCCCCCAAGCCCAAACCGAATTGGACTAGGGTTGGGGGGGTGGCGGCCACCCTTTCCTTCTCTTCTCCTCCTCCTTCCCTCCTTCTCCTAGTGGGAATAGGAAAGGGGGGCGAATCCTACTTGGACCGGGAGTCCAAGTAGGACTCCCCCCATGGCGCGCCCCCTTGGGTCGGCCACCTCTCCTCCCCCCTTTATATACATGGGAGGGGGCACCCCAAAGACACACCAATTCTTCTCTTAGCCGTGTGCGGTGCCCCCTCCACAGTTACACACCTTGGTCATGTCGTCGTAGTGCTCAAGCGAAGCTCTGCGCCGGTAACTTCATCATCACCGTCGCCACGCTGTCGTGCTAACAGAACTCTCCCTCGTCCTCAACTGGATCAAGAGATCGGGGGACCTCATCGAGCTGAACGTGTGCTAAACGCGGAGGTGTCGTACATTCGGTGCTTGGATCGGTTGGATCGCGAAGACGTTCGACTACATCAACCGCGTTACTAAACGCTTCCGCTTTCGGTCTATGAGAGTATGTGGACACACTCTTCCCGCTCATTGTTATGCTTCTCCTAGATAGATCTTGCGTGATCGTAGGAATTATTTTGAAATACTATGTTTCCCAACAACCCCGACACCCCGGGAGAGATTGTGAGCATGTGTGAAAGAGAAATGCCGATCTATATAAAGTGTGTGCACTTATGCGTTAGATAGAGAGATATATAGCACGTTTGTGAGAACGGGCCGAGGCATAGTGCATCTACGTGTAAAAGGCAGTTCTACGCATTAAATTAAAATATTAATGGCATTATTATTTTTGGATGAGATCATGAATTTTGCAATTTGCGTATGAACGAAAATCGGTCTATCAGACACCCATACTCTATTGAATTCTAGCATGAGCATGTGTTTATTTCATATTATCGATCCATAGAGTGAGAGCGGTTTGAAATACAGGCAATGCATTGCTTTTGCAATTCATATATAAACATTAATTAGTGCACTCCATGTTAATAGTGTGAAGCACTTTATACATTTGTCACTTACATGGATACATTCCAAATTGCTAGCTACGAAATAGAATACATGTTGAATTCAACATAAAGGGGGTTTCGAAGATTCGAATTCATAGGAAGTGCATTCATCTATTTGAACCCGAGATAATGGCATTTGTAAATCAGATCTAAAAGGGGGCATCACTCTTTGTTGTGCGTTCGAACATGCTATATATTCATACGCGTGTCTAACTATTTTTTTGCAACCAAGGAGATTATATCTGGAACCATGCATGAACTGAGGTAAGTTGCATTTTTTTTAATATATACTCGTGTACAATGTATATTCAAATGTACCCCCTCCATTCCAAAATAATCGTAGTTTTAGGATTTTCAAGAGTAAAGATTTGTGATGTTTGACAAATCCTGAAAGTTCAATTCAAGAGAACCGAAAATGTTAATGCTTCTGCTCCCAAATATTGAATGAAGCGCCAAATAAGCCTTTGGTCACCCGAAACCGCGCGAGACTAATGTTTGGTGGTAGGAAATTACTATCCTGACTCTGGCCCGTGTAGCCTATCTGCCCGATGTCCAAAGGTCTAAAGCGGGGTAGGTTTGTAACTTCACCAAGACGCCAGTCTCAACCGCCTCTGAGATGCATTGATACGCCATGGGCGCCTAAACACCCATGCGCTCGGCCGAAATCTATCCCGCCCACCACTTGGGACACCTCGGATTACTGTCCTACCCCCAACCCGCAATATGTCCGAAATTTTAGATGGGGGCAAAGTTTGTAACTTTCCCCAAATTTCAAACAAGCGCGTCCCAAAACGAAACACTGTTCCCCCTTAGTTCCCCTCCCTCCGTTTCCCCATTCATACTCTGTGGGTGCCAAAACGCCCTCTCCACCTGCCACGAAACCCCAACCTCCTCCGTCCTCCACCCCATCGCTCGCAATCCACCGCCGCCCTCCTCCATCATGTTGGAGCCGGTACCCCGATGTCATCCTCCAATGCAACCGCAATGCCCTCAAGGACTTAGCAGCTGAAGTGTCACGCCCAATATGCGATACTATCCTAAAGAGACTCGAAGGTCCCACCAAGGATAGAACCGCATATTGACACGCTTTTGCAAGGTGGATATCATTACATCAACATTACATAGTATATGGGGATACATACAAGGCATACAAATGCCGCAAGAATACATCAATACATCATACATAAGATCAACATCCGACCTGGAACGATATCCACCCTGCTAGCCCAGGCTGCCGATATCCACATATACATCAATGCATCATACATATGGGGATGAAACACAAATAGAAGCTCAAACGATATCCACCCTGCTAGCCCAGGCTGCCGACCTGGAACCTATCCCCTGATCGAAGAAGAAGCACAAGAAGAAGTCCAAAACAAGTAACATCGCTCTCGCGTCATGATCATCGCAAAACCTGTACCTGCAACTGGTGTTGTAGTAATCTATGAGCCACGAGGACTCAGCAATCCCATTACCATGGGTATCAAGACTAGCAAAGCTTAATGGGTAAGGAAGGGGTAAAGTGGTGAGGTTGCAGCAGCAACTAAGCAATGTATGGTGGCTAACATACGCAAATAAGAGCGAGAAGAGAATCAACGGAACGGTCGTGAAACTAGCAATGATCAAGAAGTGATCCTGAACTCCTACTTACGTCAAACATAACCCAAAAACCGTGTTCACTTCCCGGACTTCGCCGAAAAGAGACCATCACGGTTACACACGCGGTTGATGCGTTTTATTTAAGTCAAGTGTCAAGTTCTCTACAACCGGATATTAACAAATTCCCATCTGCCACATAACCGCGGGCACGGCTCTCGAAAGTTTATACCCTGCAGGGGTGTCCCAACTTAGCCCATTATAAGCTCTCACGGTCAACGAAGGATATTCCTTCTCCCGGGAAGACCCGATCAGTCTCGGAATCCCGGTTTACAAGACATTTCGCCAATGGTAAAACAAGACCAGCAAAGCCGCCCGATGTGCCGACAAATCCCGATAGGAGCTGCACATATCTCGTTCTCAGGGCACACCGGATGAGCAAGACGTCGGGTTGGCATAGACCTTGGTTGCCCAGGGGGCGCTGGACATGGCTCGGTTTGGACCAGCACTTGGAGAAGCACTGGCCCGGGGGGGTTAAAATAAAGATGACCCTCGGGAGCGCGACTCCCTAGGGAAAAGAAGTAGGTGATAGGCAAATGGTAAAACCAAGGTTGGGCCTTGCTGGAGGAGTTTTATTCAAAGCGAACTGTCAAGGGGTTCCCATAACACCCAACCGCGTAAGGAACACAAAATCAAGGAACATAACACCGGTATGACGGAAACTAGGGTGGCAAGAGTGGAACAAAACACCAGGCATAAGGCCGAGCCTTCCACCCTTTACCAAGTATATAGATGCATTAATTAAATAATAGATATTGTGATATCCCAACAAAGTTCATGATATCCATGTTCCAACATGGAACAAACTTCTTCATCTTCACCTGCAACTAGCAACACTATAAGAGGGGCTGAGAAAAAGCCGTAACATAGCCAAAAAATGGTTTGCTAGGAAGGGTGCCAAAGGTTAGAGGTTCATGGTAATTTGGGAGGCTTGAAGAGCAAGTGATAGGTAGCGCAGCATAGCGATAGAGCGAAGCAACTAGTATAGCAATGATAGTAGTGAGATCCAAGGTTACGGTCATCTTGCCTGAAATCCCGCTAGGAAGAAGAACGAGTCCATGAAGAAGATGAATCCACGAAGACGAACCAAGCATAGACGAACGAATCCTCACGATCGCAACGAAACAGGAACTATCGAGAAGAAGCACAACCGGAAAGAAGCAAACAACAAGGTAAACACACAACACATAACAAGACATGATGCTCAACCAAGTATGATGCATGACAAGTCTATATGAAGCTACTCATGGCAAGAGATGATGCATACAAGAACAACACATCAAGGCAAGGTTAAATGAGGCCGGAAACAACATATAACAATTCCGGTAAGTCCTCATATGCAAATTTCCAAATTGGTTCAGATCTGAATAAACCTTATGTTCAAGTTATTAAACAGCAAGTTAAGATGCACCAAGATGATCTACACGAAATTCTAGTTAAGTTACATATAAAGTTCATTAGATTCGGAGCTATGGCCTAGAAGATATGAGCAAAACAAGTTAAACATGGCATTGATGCAAAATGCATGAAAACATCAAGCGCACACTCCAAAACAAGGATGCAACAAGGTAATATGAAACTACATGCAAAACTAAGCAAGTTTCATATAGAGCATGCTCAAAACGGAGCAACGGTGCAACACATACACTCCAAACAAGACATAGCAACAATCTGTCCAAAACAGCAACTAGGCATCTTGCAAGCATCAGGCAAATATGCTACAGCACCTCAACATAAAAACAAAAGGCATGGGCATGATGTAAAGGTAAAGCATTACAAAACATGAACACTGAGCTATCTCCAGAAATCACTAGAACATGCTCAAAAGGACATGGCAAGATTGCAAATAATAACAGATTCACAGACTTGGCAGAATTCCAGGACATGGCAGAATAACATCAGGTTGCAATGTTTAGAGCTATCAAACAATATGCTACAGGAACTTCTAATGGAAACCAAAGGCATGGCATGAATCTACTAATTTCATAGAACAAAAGTCTCTTAATGATCATGAGCCAAAAAGGCACAGAAGATATGATGGTACCCATGTAAACATAGCAAGTTTCATAAACAGATTCAGACTTGGCAGAAAAACTGAGCATGGCATAAACAGAATTATGAAGGCATCTTTGCGAGCTCAAATCACTCATCACAAAGCACTTCATGGCATGTGAAGGCATCCAACAGCAAGAAGACACATTTATGAAGCTAATAATGGCAAGAGCAAGCCAATAGGATGCATGGATCACTAGCAAAACACATGGCAAAAACTGGACTTAATGTTAACAGGCTGACAACAACATTATTTAGCAAATTGAGAGTAAGATTACAACAAGCTACAGCAGGCCATAAATGCAAAAAAGGGCATGGATGGGTACATCATAACATGTGTACCAAAACAACCTTAGTGAACATCTCCAGATTATGCATAGATTCACTTGTAGAAGCAGATTATCATGGCATCACAATGTTACAGCTACAGACTTGGCAGAAATGACTCGCAGAAATCAGCAACATCATGGATGCTACTTTACATGCTTGTGCTAGTCACCACATAGATCAAAAAACTACAATACAAGCACCCCTGTAAATATGGCATGATGTAGTTCAATACACATGTAGAGCTCATGCTCATAGGATGCACACACAAAATGCAATGAAAAAGACAAATCACCAAGTCATAACAGTCTCAACAGATTAACATCATATAGCACTCTTGCAACGATGATTAGGGCATCAAGATTAACTCAAACAAGCATGGCACAATGTAATGAAATGAAGAGAATCTCATGATGAACATTCTGATATATAACACGCACGAAACGGAGATACAGTCATGGAGATATCGCATGGCAAAGTATGCCACATAATATGAGTTTCTGGGGACTTAGCAGAAAATATACACCGCGAAAACGTGGACGGGACGGAGGGATCCGGGCGCGGGGCGCAGCATTTGGATCGGGGACGGGTGGATCTCATCCACCCGCCCAGATCCGGCGACGAGGCAACCGGCGGGGGGGTCCGGCGAGGGTCCGGTGCGGCGGCGGGCGACGTGCGGCGGCGGGGTGCGAGTGAACGGAGAGGCGCTCGAGCGCGGGCCAGGGAGGGCCCGACCCGGGCCTCGGCGGGCCGCGGCGGGTGCGGGAGAGAGAGGAGGCGCAGCGGGCTGACGTGGCGCGCTCCAGTTGGCCGGGAGCGGCCGCCGGGGAGACGTGGCGCGTGGTGATAGGTCGGGCGACGTGGCCGGTGGACGCGTCCGGCGGCGCGAGAGGGAGGGGGCTAGGGTTCATCTGTGCGAAAATCGGGGATGGGCACCTAATTATAGGTAGGAGGAGCTAGGAGAGTCCAAAAGAGGTGCGGTTTTCGCCCACACGATCATGATCGAACGGCGGAGAGCATGGAGGGGGTTTTGCTGGGTTAGTGGGCTGATTTGGAGGGGTGCTGGGCTGCAAAGAGAAGGGGTTTTCGGGCTACGCAGTTAGCCGTTGGGGCATCAAACGACCTCCAAATGGAACGAAATTTGACGGGCGGTCTACCGGTGCTATACCAAGGCCACTCGGCAAATCTCGGACCATTCCGAGAATGTTTTTCTCCCACTCACGAAACAAAGTCTGAGAGGGGCGACGGACACGTGCGAGTGTCGGATCGCGAAACAGACAACACGGAAAAGGACCGGATGCAAGTTTTGAAAAACATGATGATGAAATGCAAATGATGACATGGCAAAATGCAACATGCAAACAAATGACATGGCAACAATGGCGAATAACTGGAAGACACCTGGCGCATCGAATCCGGGGCGTTTCATGAAGCCAAGGCAGAGCTGCCTCCACGACACCGACGCCGACGTGCGCCGTACCAGAACCACTTGAACCATGCCGTCCTACGCCTCACCGCTGCCGCTCCACTGTCGCAACCGTCTACCGCACCGGAGCTGTTCCCGCTACGCCGTCGTTCGCCACCTTGGATCAGGTTCCCCGCCGCTGACAGACGGCCTCAGCACCACACTCAACAACTTGGCCATGGGTTCGTCCAAGGCTCCACCGTCCTCCACAACTTCTTATTTCCAGCGAACCACAATAAGATCGTTGGAAAAACAAGAGGACACAACACTGCCAGCAGAAAGAGGTACTCCTCTTCCCTTATTCGTGCAAATCTTACGTTTCTGCTCACACCGTATTCATCCCACGAAAGAAACTAGTTGAGAGCTTCTTACTGCATCTTCTTCGTGATACTAAATGCACAAGGTTTCCTCCCATTTACTATTTCACCTTTGCTAGAGGTCAGTAGCCCACCTGGATTTCAATTCAGGGTTAGTCGAATCACAATTAAAAGAAGGAGAACCCGCTTAGGCGTGCGGAGCACCTAGTCTGCTTGTTCACCGGGGAAGCAGCGCATCGGTGTCTATCATAGGGGTGTGGGGTGCAGGAGCTGCTTGCGCCCGATCTGGAGGTCGTCGGGGCTTGAAGGGATGGCCGGGGGCGGTGCCAAGCACGGTTGTGTAGTGAGGTCGAGGGGAGGGCGGAGGCAGGGGACTGGGCCGGTGGTCACTGGAGTTTCGAGGAAGATCGTAACACTCACTGGCTGGAGGTAGATGAAGGCGATCTGCCCGTTCTTTGTACATCGGACGGTGCAGAAAAAATGGACTGACCTATTTGTTTTCAGTCGACTGTTATTTTCATAGGACCACACCTTGTGGTGTGCCGGAGGAGCATCTGCATTTCCCAGCCATCCCTGTGCTCATATTTCAAAATCCTATAATCTAGTAATTTCATGTGCCATGCATGTTGTAGAGCTATCATATGTCTCTCGTCATTTATTTCTCACCGACCTGCTATCTGCTACCTTCACACTGTACTACTTGTGCACACACCTCACCCATACTCACACTATTGTTTTTTATGCATGGGTATTTTAGACTCTGACGCAGTGTTGATGAAATACAAAAAAGAGAAGACAGAAGTCGCTCCAGTGTAATTCGAAGATAAGCATTAAGCGTTTCAGCGCTCTAAAGGGTGGAGTGTCAGCAGATGGAGACAATAAACGTAGGTCTGCAGTTGATGATCTCAATTGCCACACACAACCATCCCAGGTGCTTGCTTTAACTTCGCGCTGTCAAATGTGGTTGCATGTTGCATATGGTGTCTAGCTTGTGTTGCTTCCAATTTGGTTAAATTGCATCTTCTTACTTTACACATTATACCTTTGATAATGACATGCCTTCCTATTTTTGATACATACTACATATGTCTATTAACCATGTTCGTACATCAAACTAATGCTCTTTTGTATCCCTCATCAATCACTTATGATGAGACAGTCACCCCAGTGGGTTACTGTGAGACGCGCTACTCGTTTAAAGAGTGCAGTGTCATCCTCCCCACATGATTCTCAAGAAACAGCAAGTTTAAATGAAGATAGTCAACGTAGCTATCTAGTTGATGATCGCAATTCCCCCACACCACAATCGCAGGTGCTTGCTCTTACTTGGCAGTGTGATATGTGGTTGCATGTTGCATATGTTGTCTACCTTGTAATGCTTCTAATTAGGGTAAATTGCATCTGCTTAGTTAGCACATTATACCTGTGAATATGGCATGCCTTCCTGTTTTTGGTACATACTACATCCTTCTATTAACCATGTTCTTACATCAAACTACTTTTCTTGTGTATCCCTCATCAATCACTTCAACCGAGACACCTTCAAGTTGATAGTGTAATATTGGTTGCATCTTGCATATCATTTCAAACATGTATTGCCTCTAATTTGTTGAAGTGCCACTTATAATGAGACACATCTAACTTGGTAGAGTGATTTTGGTTGGATCTTTCATATGGTGTCTAGATTGCATTGCTTCCAATTTGTTGAAATGCCTTCTGCTTAGCGTTTTTCATACATATTCCATCCTCCTACAATGTGGTTGCCATACATAAAAGTTGTGTTCGTCAGTATCATGCATCAACGAATTTGGAAGTGCGAATTTCATTCCTTTTTCTTGTGTGTTTACTTGACAAGGCAAAATCTAAGAGGACGAAGGCATGGAATGATGGTGGTCCTCTGGAGCAACCGAAACAGATGATCTCTACAGATTCTCCTGCTACTCCTACTGCAGTGCAAGTTCCAAATCTCATCTCCCCTACTCCACAACCCCAGGTGCTTGCTCTAACATGGCAGTGTGATATCTGGTTGCATGTTGCATATGGTGCCTAGATTGTATTTCTCCTAATTTGTTAAATTGCATCTCCTTAGCTTACAGATTATACATGTGAATATGACACGCCTTCCTGTTTTTGGTACATACTACATCTACCTATCACACCATGTTCTTACATCAAACTACTGTTCTTGTGTATCCTGCATCTATCGCTTATGATGAGACAGTCACGCCCATGGGTTAGTATGAGACGCGCTACTCTTACAAAGAGTGCAGTTTCATCCTCTCCACATGATTATCAAGAAACAGCAAGCCTAAATGAAGATATTGAACGTAGCTTTGTACTTGAAGACCGCACTTCCCCTACACCACCATCGCAGGTGCTTGCTCTAACTTCGCAGTGTGATATGTGGTTGCATGTTGCATATGGTGTCTAGCTTGTAATGCTTCTAATTAGGGTAAATTGCATCTGCTTAGTTTACACATTATACCTGTGAATATGACATGCCTTACTATTTTTGGTACACACTACATCTATGCGCTAACCATGTTCTTACATGAAACTACCTCTCTTCTGTATCATGCATCAATCACTTATGATGAGACACCTTTATTCGTTGCATATTGCATATTATTTCTAGCCTGTTGCCATGTATTACTTCCAATTTGGTCAAATACATCTGTTAGGCCACCCTTTTAATTTGGCAGAGTGATATTGGTTTCATCTTTCATATGGTTTCTAGCTTGCATTGCTTCTAACTAGTTCAAACACCTTGTGCTTAGTTTACACTTTACACTTTATACATCATACATGTCAATATGTCATGTCGTCCTGCTTTTCATACATATTCCATCCTCCTATCATGCGGCTGCCTTACATGAAAGTAGTGTTCGTCAGTATCATGCATCAATGAGTTTTGAAGAGCAAATTTTATTCCTTTTTATTGTGGGTTTGATATCATGGTGGGTAGGAAGAGTAGGAAGGAAAAGAGTAGGAAGGCGATCATGGTGGTCCTCTGCAGCAACGTAAATGGAGCATCTGTACGGATTCTCCTTGTACTGCTAGTGCATTGCAAGTTCCATGTCTCCACTCCCCTACTCCACCATCGAAGGTGCTTGCTCTAACTTGGTAGTGTGATATCTGGTTGCATGTTGCATATGGTGTCTAGCTTGTATTGCTCCTAATTAGTGTAAACTTCATTTGCTTAGCTTACACATGATACGTGTGAATATGACACGCTTTCCTGTTTTTGGTACATACCATATCTGACTATCACACCATGTTCTTACATGAAACTACTCTTCTTGTGTATCCTGCATCAGTCACTTATGATGGGACACCTTTCAGTTGGCAGTGTGATATTGGTTTGCGTCTTGACTATGATTTCTAGCATGTAGTGCTTCTAGTTTGATGAACGCCACCTAGGACGAGACAGTTTTAACTTGGCAGAGTGATATTGATTGCACCTTCCGTATGGTGTCTAGCTTGTAGTGCTTCTAATTTGTTGAAGTGCCTTCTACTTGGTTACCACATCATAGGTGTGAATATGTCAAGCCGTCCAATTTTTCGTACATATTCCATCCTCGTATCATGACTTTGCCTTTCATCAGAGCAGTGTTCGTCAGTATCATGCATGAATGAGTTCTGAAGAGCGAATTTTATTCCTTTTTTCTTGTCGGTTTGACCTCATAATGCAAAATCAGTAAAGCGGAAGGAAATTGGTAATGCATTAGATGATGGTGGTCCTTCCGAGCAACTGAAACGGAGGGTCTCTACAGATTCTACTCCGCCATCCTCCCAACAAGATTCGCAAGACAACACAAGGCTAGACAGTCAACATAGTTGTGTAGATGATGAGCACATCTCCCCTACTCCACCATCATAGGTGCTTGCTCTAACTTGGCACTATTATATGTGGTTGCATGTTGCGTATGATGTCTAGCTTGTATTGCTTCTAATTTTGTTGAATTGCATCTGCTTACTTTACACATAATGCCTGTGAATATGACACGTGTTCCTATTTCTAGAACATACTATATCTGATCACACCATGTTCTTACATCAGACTACTATTCTTGCATATCCCGCATCAGTCACTTATGATTAGGCACCTTTAAGTCGCCACTTTGATATTGGTTGTGTCTTGCATATGATTTCTAACATGTACTACTTCTAATTTGTTGAAACACCAGACAGTTTGAACTTGGCAGAGTGATATTGGTTGCACCTTTCATATGGTGTCTAGCTTGTAGTGTTTCTAATTTGTTGAAATGCCTTCTGCTTAGTTACCACATCATAGGTGTGAATATGTCACGCCGTCTTGTTTTTCGTACATATTCCATCCTCGTATCATGTGTTTGCCTTTCATTCGAGTAGTGTTCGTCACTATCATGCATGAATGAGTTCTGAAGAATGAATTTTATTCTTTTTTCTTATCGGTTTGACTTCACATGCAAAAATCAATACAGCTGAAGGAAATTAGTCCAGCAGTGGATGATGGTGGTCCTTCGGAGCAACTCAAACAGAGGGTCTCTATAGATTCTACTCCGCCATCCTCCCAACAAGATTCGCAGGACAACACAAGGCTGGACAAGCAACGTAGCTGTGTAGATGATGAGCGCATCTCCCCTACTCCACCTTCGCATGTGCTTGCTCTAACTTGGCACTATTATATGTGGTGCATGTTGCGTATGATGTCTAGCTTGTATTGCTTCTAACTTTGTTGAATTGCATCTGCTTACTTTACGCATAATGCCTGTGAATATGACACATGTTCCTGTTTCTAGAACATACGTGTAGATGATGAGCACATCTCCCCTACTCCACCATCACAGGTGCTTGCTCTAACTTGGAACTGTTATATGTGGTTGCGTGTTCCGTGTGATGGCTAGTTTGTATTGCTTCTGATTTTGTTGATTGCATCTGTGTAGCTTACAACTTATACCTGCAACGATCACTTACCCATAAGACACATTTAACTTGGGAGTGTGATGTAGGTTGCATCTTGTGTTGTCTTCTAGCTTGTACTGCTTCTAATTTCTTGAAATGGCAGTCATGACGAGACACTTTTTACCTGATAGAGTGATATATGTTGCATGTTCATATGGTGCCTAGCTTTCATTTCTTCTAATTTTGTTGAAATGCCTTCTGCTTACTGTTTTTCATACATATACGTCCTCCTATCGTACGTCTGAATATGCAAAGCTGTCTTTTTTTGTATATATTCCATCCTCCTATCCTGCGCTTGCCTTACATCAAAGTAGTGTTCCTCTGTATCATGCATCAACCAGTTATGCAGAGCTAATTTTATTCATCTTCTTTTGGTTTTGACTTCATAAGGCAATATCAGAAAATGGGAAGGGACATAGTAAGTTAGGGGATGTTGGTGATCCTCCGGACCGAAGCAAACAGAGACTCTCTAGATTTGCCACTGCTATTGCTAATGAAGTTGAAGTCCCAAGTCCACACGATGAGTTCATCTCCCGTACTCCACCATCGCAGGTGCTTGCTCTAAGTTGATAGTGTGATAATTGGTTTCATGTTGCATATGTGTCTAGCCTGTATTTCTTCTATTTTGATTAAATTGCACCTGCTAAGTTTATACGCTATACATGTGTATATGACATGCCTTTATGTGTCTAGAATACACTGCATCTATCAATCATACCATGTTCATACATCAAAGTACTGTTTTTGTGTATCCCGCATCAGTCACTCATGATTGGACGCTTTTAACATGGCAGTTTGATAGTGGTTGCATCTTGCATTGATTTCTACATTGTACTGCTTCTAATTTTTCGAAATACCACTTATGACAAGACACTTTTAACTTGTCAGAGTGATATTGGTTGCATCTTTCATATGGTGTCTAGCTTGCATTACTTCTATTTTCTTGAAAATCCTTCTGCTTAGTTTACACATCATAGCTGTGAATATGTCACGCCGTCCTGTTTTTCTTACATATTCCATCCTCATACGGTTGTCTTACATCAAAGTATTGCTTGTCTGTATCATGCATCAATGAGTTCTGAAGAGCGATTTTATTCTTTTGTGTTGTGGGTACGGCTTGACATGGCAAAGTAAAAAAAGAGCAAGGAAAAGAATATAGTAGGGAATGGTGTTACTCGTCGGGTGAAACGGAAAAGGATCTGCCCTCGAGATTCTGCTGGTACTTATAGTGCAGTAGAAGGTCCAAGTCCACCGGCTAAATCTACAAACACAGTATCACCTGCTCCACCAGCTGCAGCATCCTCTTCAACTGTACCAGCATCTCAATGAGTTACTCGTTCATTTGCTCCGGAACTGGCCAGTTCCCTAGCTGCCTTCACACCTAACACTACTTCCGAAGCACTGCTGACACAACAGGACTTGGCAAGATCAGATGAACCTCATGAGCATCAACACCAAGACGGTACCTGACCGAGTCAAGTTGTAGTTGCATGCTCCTTTATATGTACTCTCACAGTTTGATGTGCACTAACACTTTCCATATTCGTTGTTGAACTAGCACCACGGCGCAAGCGGATACATACATCAGGGATAATGCTTGACAGATTAACAAAATCTAAAAGACGAAGAATCGAGATCCATTTTGAGGCAGGTTTAAAAAGGCCACGTGATGCTACAGAGTCAGCCAAGTTAGTATCAGAGGCAGCCATTGCCGTTAGGTGTCATGCACATATCCTCCCAATGTGGATTCAGTACAGGAATGAGAAAGACAATACCCAGTTTAACACCTTCCTTGACCATTTATCCGTAAGTAATGTTATTCATCACAATTTGTAATATTGTCTTGCTATGTGCCATACTTTCTAGCTTCCTCCTAATAATACTCACATTCTTTTTTCAACATATGAGGATCAAGTTGGATCCGAAAGAGGATGCAACTAAACAAGCATGCACTCATGTTTTTCAGTCTGCTCTGCGACAGTATCGACACCACCTTAGCAAATCTCACTTTGAAGGCAAGGCTAAAAATGAAATCGCCCAAACATCTCCAGTGGAATATATTGGAGATGAAGACTGGACATCCCTTGTTGAACATTGGTCTGATCCAAAGTATCAGGTAGGGTATATGTATTTGATCAGACCACATATTGAACTTGTATTTATGTATGTGCCTTACAAGTGTATCTTCTTCTAGGCTAACTGTTTGAAGAACAAGACCAACCGTTCTAAAGTGAAATTCCAATAGACAACAGGATCTCGTATCTATATGGATATATGTTCCGAAAGTGATTTTACTCCTCCTGCCTTTGAACTGATTGGTACTATGATGTGTTCATTTAACTGCTTGGTTTGCAGCCAATGTCAGTTACTCTGTTCACTTTTATACACAGTTGTCTTAACGTATCATTTCACCTTACATGGTTTAAAAGAGATGAAGGATATTCTTTTGGTCTTGATCTGCAATCTAGTTGTGATGTTCACGTGCGCACACAATGATACAATAGCTTGTTTTTTTATATCTATTTGCCCATGATATGAATTATGTCATACTATGTTCATCCTACTTTAAACCATGTCTCTTTATCCTTAGATGTCAACGAATGTGAGGAAATAGACAATATAGTAGGCATGCTACATGGACATATGTTCCGAAAGTGATTTTTTATGTAGTTGGCACTACAATACATGGTAATGTATTACAGTAGTTCACCAAAATAAGTTATGTATAAACGTGAAACCTACTTTGTTTATTTTTGTCTCATTAGTAACTTATCTGGTACACTAATCTACAAGTTCAAACTTTCAGAAAGCTAGGGAACAAATGTTTGAACAGCCACAACCACCTGAAGGTCACGAGGCTACCACAGGCACAATGTCACCTCTTGCTGCAATGCGTCAGTATCTCTCCACTAACAGTGCAAAAAGCACGTTCCTGCGTAATTCTGGGTTGGTTGTCAAGGTAACCTCGTCCAAATCGCCTACTGAACAAAATCTTCCTGCTAGACAGAGTGATATATCTGTGCTCCAGACACAAGTCCAATCCCTAATGGACGTTGTTTCGGAAACAAGAATAATGGTTGACAAATGTCATGAAGATATGAATGGTTTTGAAACCAGACTATCAGACATTTGCTTCATTGTTCAAGAGCAATGGCGGAAAAAAGGGGAAGATCGTGCTGCTCCATCAGATTCTACAGCCTGAAACATTAGCACTCAGGTCAAATGATATGTGCTTCTATACATTTGATGGTGCTTTTATCTGCAAGACTGTAAACTTTATGCCAACACGCCTTTTGTTGTATGGTTGGAATTTATTTTGTTGTGATATAGCATTTATGATGCTGCCAAAGGCTGCAGTAATTACGACGCTATTTTTGTATAGTGTAGGTTTATCTTAGTAATGTATTCGGCCGAAAGCTTCGTAGGACCCCAACATGCCAACATTCGTCGGGCCCATTCCAATTGGAATAAAAATGATTATGGGCCGAAATTTGCATGTAGCCCACTAAAAATATCTGGGCCTAAATCAGCATAAGCTTTCATATTTTTCTGGTAAGCATGTGTCCATAGTGGGCCTTTAACAGGCCTAAACATAATTTGGGCCCTCAGTAATAATAGGCCATTTACAGGTGTAAATATCTCGAGCCCATAAAAAACATGGGCTTTTAATAGGCCAAAAGTGAGATTGGGCCCTGATTGTGCCAAATAACCCACTGGTCTTAGCAGGCCGAAATGGTGGCCCATTTACAATGCGGATCGTTCACAGGCCGAAATTCAGATGGGTCGTAAATGCGCCGACCTACTACACGGGCCTTTAACAGGCCAGAAGTTCCGTCGGGCTTGATTAGTGTCATTTTATATGGGCCGTTAGTAGGCCCGATGTGATGTTGGGCCACGTATGGCCCATGGATTTCGTCCGACGTTAACAGGCCAAAAGTCACAACAGGCTGAAAGTGGACCAAATCTATAGTTGGCCTCTAACAGGCCGAAAGTCACACATGGCCGAATATGACCCAAATCCTTCACGGTCGTTTATGGGTCGAAAGTTTCAATGGCCTATAAATGGGCCCAAATGAAGCAGGACCTTTAACAGGCCGGAAACACACCGACCGTTATTCGGCCCAAATACTCACTGGACTATTAACGGGCTAGAAGTGACCATGGGCCATGATGATGACAAGTTTAGGATGGGCCGTTGACGGGCCGATTTGACACTAGCCGTACAGGCCTTAACTGAGAATGTTGGGCCTTTAGCTGGACCGGCCCATTATGGTCTGCAAAATCTTGTGAGCCATTAGTTGGGCCGGCCCATTATGATCCGCTAAATCTTGTGGGCCTTTAGTTGGGCCAGCACATTTGTGACAGCCTGGATTTTTCCTTCTCTCTTTTTCCGGACTTCATTTGCCCTTGCTTTGAAATTTGGTTTTTGAATCAATTCAAATGGACTTGAACACTTAGGCTTGTCCTTGATTTTCACCCAAGTGGCCCCTCCATCTCTCATTCAACTTTCTTTCTATGAAAAATCCCAAAATAGCCCAAGGAATATTTTTTAGAAAAGAAAAATATTCAAAATCCTTTCTAAAAATAAATTGAGAAACTTGTGCTCCAAAGCAACCCTCATTTTTCTTGCTTCCAATGTGTAAAAATTCCCAAATATTCTTTGAACCTTGGCCCACCTCCCTGAGCAAAAATATTGCATACTTATTTGGAATATTTTTGCTACAGAAAATCATTTCTGTTCTGGCCTCAAAATCTAGTTTCTACAGCAATTGCATTTTTCCTTGATCTTTTGAGGCTGAATTTTCTTGAGCTTGGTTACCTTCCTACATAAACCTTAACTCCAGAAGTTTAGCCGTAATCACCTTCTAGAAGGCCTCCAAACTTGGCGACCAAGTTTCTGACCAGAAACTTGCCAACAAGCTCAAGTCTCATCCGGTCGGCCTGGCAGTGTGCCATCACCCTTCCTAGACCTAACATTGCACAAACAACACCGCAGACATGGTTTGGCAATGAGTGGGTGTCGTTTTGACCATGCCAGCGCGGTGACCGCGTGTGGACACGGCTCTGTCAGCGCGCCCGACGCGCTCTGCGTCGCGCCCGAGCGTTTGTACATCGCGGGATCGATCCAGAGCTCGCCGACGACTGCCGCACTGTGCTACCACCCTCGTCTCTTCACCCTTGACCACTCCCTGGCGCTCGCCGACGCTGGAGACACCGCGGCGAGCATGGGCCCATCACGGCCAATAGCCACAGTGTGCCCCGTGCCCCTGTCTTCTTCCTCCACCGCCTCCTGTGCTCGTCCGCACCCTTGCACAGCTCCCGCGTGATCACTGAGCCCCTCCAGCCCTCGCTGGCGCCGTTCGTCGTTGCTTGCCAGTTTCCAGAGAGCTCCAGCGGAGCCACGTACCCCCTTCCCCTCCGGCTATAAATCCGAGCACCTCCCTCCGTTCTGAGCATCCCGAACCAACCACCCAACCTCCACAACGCATTAGTATAGTCATAGCCCGGCCGGGAAGGCCTCTGGCCGCCGTCCCCGACCCGAGCTCGTTGGCGATCCACCGCAGCCCTCCACCTTGCTCTGGTGCCTCTCGAGCTCAGGCAACCACTCAGGCGACTCCCTGAGGGTTCACTGGTGCTGTCTGGATGCGCTGCAGCCGCTAGGACCGCTCCAATCCGTCGTCTTGTTCCTCTCCGGCGAGACCCGACCGCAGCCGCCTCTCGTCGAGGCACGGGTACAGGCAGGTGCGCCTTGACCCCCTCTATCATTCTATTCCTTTGGATCAGGCCAAGGAGCCCTCCTCGCCGGCGTGAGCTCTGGCGAAGCCCCGCTGCACTCTATTTCTCTCTCTCTCTCTCTCTCCCCTTTCTCCTGACCAGTGGGGCCCGCTGTCAGCCTCTCCACTCGCGCCCGAAGTGGTACGAGTGGAGGCGTATTCTGAGAATACGTCTTCGATGTCACCCCCCTGGTTTTCTGTTTATTCAGAATTTAATTCAAATTTTGACCAGTACTTTGACCAGCCATAACTCCTAAACTACAAGTCCAAATGAGTTGATTCTTTTTGCATTGTGTTTGTTTTGAAAAGCTCTAGCAGCACACCAAAGTTGAGATTTTTCCTTGCTGTCTAGAATTTGTAGTTATTTTCAGAGTGGTTCTTGATATTCTATTTTGTTGTTTTCAAATATTTTCAGAGGGAGAAGCTTGTCTTGAAGATCACCAGGAGGAGTGTGAAACTCCTCTGCACTAAGGCAAGCCACACCAACATTTGGATGGTGTCACTTCAATATCTATGATTTTTCCAACTTGAATATGAGTTATTTGCATGCATTTAAATTATTTAAATAAATATTGTTTAGTGCTAGTTATGTTGCCATGATTGAATTACTTTAGTGTGGTACTAGTTGAATGCTTGATCTAGTTTAAGTTAGTAGAAGAAACTTTCATTGAAGTGTTTATGCTTGCATGAATAATGATAGTTTATTTTTGTGATAAAATGGTATTATTATGTTTGAGATAATTAAAATGATGAATGCTAATAACCAGTATAGTTGAACCAGTAAGTTTAGTTGATGAATAGTGCAAGTAAGACATTTTGATGATGTTGATCTGTTGCTTTGAGGCATATGTTTTGCATGTTTAGTAGTTTCATGATCATGGCCTATGATGACTCGAGTTATTTTATTTACAAGATTAACCTGATGTTAATCCAACTTGAACATAACGTTGATCGAGTCATGGTGCCACTGAATCAGGTTTTTCCCAGTGCGACCACATTTACCTTTATGGGGAAATCTTGATTCGGTCCATTGTCGTGCCTCTGGTCGGTACCTCCAACGAGGGAAGGTTATGGGCGTGCGGTACCCTGGCCCGATAAGCAGACATAACCTTGTGTGCCCGTTTGTTGTTATGGTACCTTGTCCCCGTTTGGGACCGTTTTTGCCACGACGGTGGTCGATGATGCCTTTGGTAGGCATGGGGCCACCCATGACTTAGCCCAGTGGGGAGTTGGTCGGAGTGGCCGGGAGAGTGTCATGGCAACGGGAGGGTTTCGTCGGAATGCCGTTGGTCCACCCGAATGGGATGACGAGGCCATGGATTCAGTGGTGTGGGTAAAGTGTGCTACCTCTACAGAGTGTATTCAATCTATCGATAGCCGCGTCCTTGGTTATGGACATGGCTCTTGAGTAAGTCACACCATGGATCAACATTAATAAATAAACTTGCACACTAAGGTTTCATTGTTGGCACTGGTTATGTGATGAATTTTTGTGGGATCATGAATATGATCATGGTGAGAACCAAAGTGTTGGTTTCATTTGTGATCCAGGTATGATCACCATTTGGTTACGAGGTAACCCGTCCGGTAAGAGAGTCCGAGTGACCCAGTACACATGTTGATTTCACCGCATCCGTAGTATCATGTTGCATATCATTAAACTGATTAATTGTCATGATATTGTTTGCCATTATGCTTATGCTTGTTGTGAGCTTGCAAGTACATGCAATGTACTGACCTGGCGTGTCATGCCAGATTTCAGGCAAGTCGTTTCGGATCGGAGAGCATCCCGCGTCTAGATCGTGTCCACATCGGTGTCCCTATGCTATGGAGTTCCACTTCGTCGTCGTTCCGCTGCCGCGTAGTTATCATGATCGAGGCCCCTTCATGTTCATTAAATAATGTACATACTGTTCAGTCGCACCGTGTGTGCCGCTTGGCCTCACTACTTGATGTAATATCAGACCTATGTTCCGCTAGTATCAATAAAGCGGTTGTTTTCTGTACCAAGTTGTTGTGTGTTGCCAGAAGACTTGATCTTTGGGCTGGCAATGCAAGATAAACCGGTTGCTCTAAGCTGGGGTGCCACACTTTTCGGCTGGTCCATGTGTCAACATGTCATAGGCACATCTCCCCCATTGGATGAGTGACACATGTGCTAATGCGGAGCTGACACGTGGTTCTGTCAGCCAATGAGAATTTTACATGTGGAAAATCGACATTGGTCGTGGCTGTTAGTGGGTTATCGGATCCAAAACTGGACCCGATAGCTTAATGGCGACCCGTTACGGTGGATGCCACATGCCGGTCACCCTTGACGAAAGCACTTTCATGACGCGGCATTTATCGTCATGGAAGTGGACACTTCCGTGATGATAATTTTGGTAATGTCATGGAAAACTTCTACGATAGCACAGGTATGACTATCTTGATTCTGTCATAAAATCATCATGGATGTACATGCATGACAGAAATCGTGACCTACTATGACAAACACGTATCATGATGGAAGTGTATTTTTTGTAGTGATGGTGAGAGCTTACGACAAGCACGTCAAGCAACGCTTCTTCCTAAAAGGCGAGTTGGTTCTCGTGCTCAGACGACCCATCATCGTGACGCACAGGACGAAGGGCAAGTTCGAGCCATAGTGGGAAGGACCATACGTCATCGAGCAAGTCTACAACGGGGGAGCATACTAGCTCGTCGATTCTCAGGGAGTCCGACCTATGCCCCCAATCAATGGAAGGTTCCTAAAAAATATTGTTTCTTAAAATCTTGCCTCTTTTGTTGCCTTCCGGATTTCCATTGGAGAATCTTTTTCTATGGGCTATCGGATCCATGATGCATTCTCCTTTGCATTTCGTGGATATATCTAGTTTTCCCCAATTTTTACGGACTAAGTCCAACAACAACAAAAATGGCTTTCCCCTATCACACCATGTTGTTGATTGAAGTTTTGGCTACCCTAGGAGGGTGGCATGATGTGTCAAGTTGCAAGTGGAGCGGCTCCTACACCCACAATGCATGACAAGTACCAGGTGTATGCTTCCGCACTACAAGAGGAACCGCCCTATAGCAACGCATCAATGCGTTGTCAAATGTCCAGATAAGCGTTGCTGAGGTCTACACCAACGGATTTGTATCCATTGTCGTTGGTGGCGTTGCAAGGGTCTACACCAACACATATACATGCGTTGGTAACCGATGCACATAAGCGTTGTAAGACAGCAATGCATAAGCTAAAGCCCAACAACACTTCATATGTGTTGGTGGTGACCCCGCACAAATGGATTTTGGAATGGAGAAACAAATTATTGCAGCTTTTGAAGTAGTTGCTACATAGGTTATGAGGCCAATGTAGGTAGTGTACAGGAGATGCGATATAGTAAAAAAGATCTCATATATTAAATCAATAATGTTGCTTTACAAAGAGCACCATCCAAGGAATACATGATAATGTATATAGATATGCTTTGTTCCAAGTATTGCATATCAGAATGGCATTCATTGCTTATCTTCAGCTTGTATACATGTGTTTAACGAGAACACATGTGCTTTGTACACAAAACAGATCAAAGCTTCGTTGCATAAAACAAAAACCTAAGCTCGTGACATGAGCATCTAGACTGACATGTTCAATCTTCATTAACTCGAACCAAACCGATCAGCATCTCTTGCCATCCATAACTCCATATCCTGAAGATAGTTCCTGCCAGTTGTCGCTATAATAAAGTGCATACTCTTCATCTTCTGCTAGCAATGAAGAAAATACAAACAATTAAGTATACTACTTTGGGTAATAAACAAGTTCTTGACGAGCATGGTAGGAATGCTACATGTTGTAAGAAAATGTTAGAACTCTGAACCAGTGTCTGTTTTGTACCTGAAAACAAGCAAATGAAACTGGACTCTTAATTAGTTGATTTAATACTGAGCAGTTTGTGCTCAGAGAAACTATAGCTGCTGGTAGTAAGTGGTTGCTTGATATACATAGACCATTGGAATCTAGTCAAGTGCTTCCACTAAAAAAATTCTCAACTGAATGGGTACGCATGTCACACCATTAGGCAAGAAGTGATGTCTTCTCGGACGATGTTAGAAAGAATAAATTTTTTTGCGGGGATAGAAAGAATAATTTAGATGTAAGAACTTCTACTAACGCCTGCAAATATCAAACAAAAACTTCAAATTCTAAGTTGCGGCACATGATCGCTAATGTAAGTTCCTAGCACATTGTTCTTCGCTTATCCCTAGACTTCATTAATCATCTGCTAAGCTTGTTTAACTATATATGATGGTCATGAGAAAAAGGAAGCTAGGTTGTTTATCCAGTGCAATGTCCGGATGGTACTACAGGAAGAGTAATACTGATAACCTGGATATTCTGAATTCTTGAAGGAATAGTGCATGCACATCTACTGCATTTATTTACTACAAGCTATTATTTTGTACAAAGAAATTATGACTTAGGATTCAGAATATGAAGATGATATATCACTTTGGTCTGAATGTCTACATATTTTGAATGTGTCTGCATGAGCTTGTATGTCCGGATGACCTAGCTAATTGTCTACATAAGCGTGTATGATTACAAACTAGAAATCTGAATGTGGATAGTGACACCTGAATGTGTATACTGTATAGCAGCAAGTATACAAACTAGTGTACTGTACTTAGCACTAGACGAAACTCAAAAGTAGCTTAACTGAGACACGGACCACCGCATGTGCCCGCCGGGCGTAGCTAGCAGTGAAAACCTGTGTATACTGCTAATCCTGCTATTTTGGTTGCGGACGTTGGGGAAGTGCCGCGGAAGTGTCTGCCTGCATCCTGAATCTAAATGAGCAATCAACATGGCATATAAAGATGAATTCATGTACACACGACGCGCGCACACAAGCGCGCGCGTGCGCACACACACACACACAAAGAAACAAGGGATTGATGAACACCACACCTACGTGATGTCATTGAGGTGCTCCCATCATTGCTGGCAATTTATCTTCCCAACACTCATGAAATTCGCAAGCTGAATACCTCAGGTAGCTTTGTATCTTTAATATTAGGGGAAACCTGCAAGACCATAGTTCACTAAGCAACAACTTAAAATTCAAATACTAGTGAGAATAAAAGATGCAGTGTGGCATCCTGTGAAGCGTTTTTGTTGTGCTGCATCCTTCTGGTCCAAATATGATTGCAATTCATCCTAGCATGCAAATAAATACAAACATTAAAGTATTTAGAAGTATCTGAAGCTAAAGAAAATAGTTCGGATGAATCAAATTTTTACCTACATACTTCGCATGCTGGCAAGTGTGAGATATCTAGACTATGATTCATATACCTTTGTAGTGCTGTTATGTATACTCATGCTTCACATTACTGAATAAGGAGAGGTTATGCACTTGTAGTATTGATTTCTCCATGAAATCGGAAGCTTTTGTAAGAGTAAATAAATAATGCGCAATCACCCCTGTTTCAACGGAAAACTAGATTCTCTCCACATAAGCCACGAAAGATGCAGGCATTGATATCAAAACAAGACTGGTGAATAGTCATCCAAGGTAAAATTATTATTTTTCTGCAGTATGATGTGGCACTCTAGAGTATGATAGCCATGTGGAAAATACATACAGATAGTATAGGTGCATCGCACAATTATTATGGTCTGCACAACTAAAGCAGAGGATCACCAGCAAAAACATGTATAGCAAAATTAGAGGATCAGGTTTCCTCCAACGTAAAAGAGGATCACTAGCCATAACTTAAATACATTAGTACCAATATTCATTGACCAATTTAATTGGAAGGGGACAGAGATGTTTTCCAATCTCGTTCTAATTGGTCCATCCATGGCACAAGTGGAAGTTTAGAGAAGCTAGGCACCAAATGCCAATGGAATTATAGAAGCCACCATGTTGTTAAATTAGGGGGGAAATGGATTATTGGGGATAATGGGACAACCACGTTCTTGAGGGAGATAAATCCAGGTGAGCGGTGGGGTAGGCCATAGGCGACCATGGCAACCTCCATAGGAAGAGCGGTCGCGGTTCTTGCTATATCCAGCCGTAATCTACGAGGCCAGACGACAAACCTAGGTATGCCACACAGGACCAGAGAGGATAAGAGCAGAGGGGAGGAGTGTCTCACTCAACCATTTGGCATGGGAGTCGAGGTAGCCGTGGCAGAGCAGCACGGTTGAGCCAGTGGCGGCAGCCGCTCGTGCGGAGACGCCTGGGTCAGTGAGCCGAAAAACCGAAGGAGCAGGAGCCGCGCCGGTGACCCGTGGTGGCGGGTTGCTGCAGGGGCACGTGCAGGGGCCCGGACTCGGAGGATGTCGCGGCGACGGAGGATCTGAGGATGGCACTCATGGGGAGTTGAGGCCAGCGAGCAACGACGCAGAAGAGCGCCGGAGCTAGGCCCAAATGGAGGTCATGGCGGCAGCGTCATGGCCATGGAGCTCGGGTCAGAGAGGAATCGTGGGATGGAGAGATGAGATAGGAAAATGTTTTTTCTTTTAACAACGGAGGAGGGGTGGAGGGGTGTACCGAGTGGTTACCATTTTCCCCGCTTTTGGATTAGGAATAGGGAGGTGAGCGCTAAGCTGGGACGTGGGGGTTGAATAAAACAACACTTGCGTTAGTATCGTTGGTAGATATCCGTTGTTATATGGGGGTGTTTATTTTAGTGCCGGAGGCAGCGGAGGTGCTTACTTGGGCACTTCTGAGTATTGAGACCCCACGCTTTTCATGTTTCCCGGCATGCCTCGTGTTCATAGAGGCTCGCACTCTAGGGAAGACTATAGGAAAAGATCATGGAGGGCTGCCTGACCGAACAAAAGTTTGTTTGGTGTGTAGTCACATGGCAACCCTGGGGTGTGCCACCAGAAGCACGGATAAAGTGCTAGAGGGTTTTTCCTAGTCCACAGAGGTGAACAGTTGCCTTCCAAGTTCCCAAGGTGGGTCACCAAGAAATCCTGGAAGAAGAGTCCTGAAGAGGTTCGAGCCAAATGTCAAAACAAGTCGATGAAGTCCGCGGCCAATCAATCATCCGCGTGAGCAATCAAGATGAAATTCCAAAAGTCCAAGAAGCAAATTCAAGAAAGAAAATCCCAATAGTCCATGAAGCAATCAAGCAGTAAGGAACCCACTGGAAGGAAGGCGGGAGGTAGCTGTTCACCACCCCTCAATATGCATGAAGAAAAATCGCCAAGCCGTTGTCTCAAAACCATTTACCTTGAACTTATCACACCCAAGTCTCTGGGTTCATGGGGCATGTGCAAGGGGCATGTTGAGCTGTGGGGGCCCTCGGTATGATGATGGGCTAGAGTATAGATTTTTGTTGCCTCTCGGAAACATCCCGAAACACGGCGTCTTTATACACGTACCCCGAAGCTATTTAAGTTATTGAGTTGCAATCGCCAAGGTCTTTCGATGGTTCCCAATAACAAGTTCCTTTGGTAGTCTTCTCAAATATCACACCTAATAGCTCGTGTATAACAGGAAAGCCAACATTCAGAAAAAAAAACTACAACTTTTTTCTTTCTTCGGCCCTTTTCTTTTTGGTGTTTCTAGTTGTGCTCCTCCAACATCTTTGCAGCCATGGAGAGACACTCCTTGTCATCGTCGACGGCATTCAGACGACAACCACTACATCGAACTACGTCATGGGTGTTTGGGTGCTGTAATACCCATGCGTCCCTGAAAACACCGACGACAGCTTGACAACCAATGGTCTACACCGACACACACGATGGGTGCCAGAAGGCAACACCTGCTCTCATGAAGGTGGAGCCGATTCGTCTCCACAACCCCGTCTCTAACAACAACGAAGCATAGGGGCAACATCAACCCCTCAATTATTCATAAGGCCGATGGCGTCCCGGTGCACCACCAGAATTGTCACATCGTGGATGGTGTTACGGTTTGCTCAACGAAGGGGAGATATCGACGGTCTACCGATGCCTCTCCTACAACGCCACAAGGAGATCGCGGGAGCAGTGCAACGCGCCAGTGCGGCCGACGTGAATCTGTGAAACCCTTCAATCAAGTCGGCTGGCACCGTAGCAGCTAGACGGTCGCGTCGAGATTGGTAAAAAATTCTTTTCGTTTTTAGGATAAGGCATGTTGTTTCGCCTTGGAATGAAGACCGAATAGGGTTGCTTCGCCGGCCGGCATCGTGCCTGTTGTATGGTCCCAACGAGTTCCCTATAAACTACAAGTGTGGATGGAAATACCTACACCATACAACATTGATATATGAATAATACTTGAGCATCTTCGGAATAATGAGTCACCAGCTCCACGGGTCGACACTTCCTCAGTTATTCAAGCCGCACACAAGTTGATGCGCCGAACCAATCCAAAAGAAAATGTATTCACCAAAGTAAGTTTGATCATTTCATGCTCGAACTTTATTTGGTGAGGGGGCATTTGTTCGAGTGTTTTTGTAACAAAGAAGAGAATTTATTTTTCATGATAGGATGCACGGGAAGAGACATATCTATTCATGGGTTAGCTAGCTTTGTACCTTGTGCATGGCAAAATTGTCTACGTGCTTGCATGGATCCAAGGCCATGCACAGAAGTAGCATGCATCAATGGATTCAACACAGAGAAGGAAATATGCACCAGTTGTCTTGCACATGCATGCTTCTTGGCTATTAAATTAGTGCATGGTGTCAATTAGCACACGTAGCCATCCATGCATGCATTTGAAGGATAAATATATACGTATATGACTATGTATGTGGTGTATGTGCACAGCAGGCAGTACATACAAATACATGCGTCTGAGTAACCATGTGTATGAGTATGTATTCGGGTGTTCGGTGCGCCGGCCGGCAGCACGTGTACATTCATACATACCCGAATACGCGGGCATATCTTTGGCATGGAAATCACAGAGCCGCTGCTAGAGGGTAATCCCGCGTACGGTTGATAACTGATCAAGTAAGTTTTCTTTCTTGATTTTGTTCTAAACTAAATAAATGGAGGCAGGCCGAGCAAGGAATTATAATTGCACTACCAAAGGAAAGCTGATCAGAAAAGGAAACTGAGAGGATCAACCTGCCGAGCAATCAATGTGTCAGGGCGATCTGCTGCAATTGCCTCTGAGATTTAGATTGCGTTCTATACACCTGCCCGATCGGATCAAATTGTACGAGGGGGGCCAATGCCTATCCCTCAGTATATAAATACAAGAAGGAGTCGTCCAAACCGAGCCAGCGATGCGCCCCTGGAGGCAGCGTAGAGGAGGTCACAGGACGCACACCGGTAGCGGCACATGCGCAAAGGGGAGGTACCATAGAAGGGCCCGAGGATAGAACTCAAGCGCGTTGCACGCGGTAACGGACGCGCCTGCAGGGGGTGGGGGCGGTGTGCAAGCCGTGCATCAGATGGAGGAGACGCGCTTGTGGAGAACGCGTCCAGGCCCACGTGTCACATCCCTAGTTCTGGTAATGCTTAGTGCTAGCATCTTGTGTTGCATCATGTTTAAGTTTCAATTAAAGTTGAAATGGGGATGGCAGAAACCCCCAGCACCACTTAATCCAACTAGGGTTACTAAAATACTTTTTCAATGAACCTGAAATGCCCTTCAAAAATATTGATCATCTTTGCCTTGGTCTAGAACCTTTGACAAAAATGGTTCACATTTTTCTAGGACAGCATTGGGTCACTGAATTAAATCATATGCTATTTGCATTTGGGCATTTAAATGCTATATAATATTTAGATGTCCAAATATTCATGAACTAAAATGTTTACTGTTGGAAATATTCCAAACAGTAGCCTTGAGCAGTTTCATGAATTTTGAGATTGTTTTGGTATTTTTTAATAAAGCCCTAAAGTTACAAAATAATAGAACACAGAAATAAGAGAGAGAGAGAGAGAGCTTACCTGGCCACCTACCTGGCATGCTCCTGTAGCAGCCGGCCCATTTGGCCCGTGCCAGTCATCTCCCTCCTTTCGCCAGAAGGATGGGAGGCGCGTGCCCGATGCGCGCGACCACGCGCCGCGCCACCGCTTGCTTCCCGCCGCTTCCCCGACGCGGATGTGAATGCCACACACTCCCCCTCGCCCCCCTCGGCCTCTCCCTCATCCTCACCTCTACTCTATCTCTCTCCCCCGCTCTCCTCGCTCGCGTCCGAGAGTGCTGACAAGAACCACCGTGCCCACCGCTCTCCCCCTGCCCTGTGGACATGCCCCCGAGCTTCTTCGTCTCTCCTTCAACCTCTCCATTGGCTCGCGCAAGCCCGGACGCTCCACAGCGTCGACTACGCCGTCGTCCTCAAGCTCGGATGCCAGAGATCGCGATCACTGCCCCGCGGACTACAGAGCCTCCCCCGAGCCACTGAGCCCTCCATACGATGCGATGTGAGCTGCCGGTCCTTTCCCCCGTAACCCCGCTGCTCCTCTCGCTCTCTAGCCACGATTTCTACCGTGGCCAAATCCAGCCGCCGCTCGGGCCCGTCGCCGGCGTTGCTCTGGCGACCATTTGGTCGTGCCAGTGTGTCCAAAGGGCATGTGGGCATGCATAGGTATCTTGGGTGTAGATAACTGCTCGTTTTGCACACCGTAGCGACGAATCCGTCATCATCCGAGCTCCGGCCGCTGCCCAAATGCTCGCCGGCGTCGTTCCCGGCCACCACGCGCTCAACCACCTGCACCGTTGGACTCGGCACTCTTCCAGCTGGCCGAAGGACCAAGCCACGCGCCTAGCCGACGCCTGTGGCATCGTTCCGAGCGCCTCCGCTGCTCTGTTTGGTTGCCGGCGACTAACCCCGGCAGCCGCTGACGTGGCACCATCATTAGGGCCTAATTACTAGTTAGTTAACCCCCCTGACCCACTGACAGCTGGGCCCCAACCGTGTTAACTGCTAGTTAGGTTTTAACTAAACCCTATTAGCCGCTGTGTGGCTGACATGTAGGCCCCAGCCATCATGTTTGACCTGGACCGGGTCAGTTGACCTGCTGATGTCATTGTTGACTTTGCTGACGCAGTAAAGCTTTTCTGGCATTTTCAATAATCAGGAAAATCCAGAAAATAATTAAAACTTCTAAAAATCATAGAAATTCATAGATAACTCAGAATGAAATAAATTATATATGAAAAATGATCAGAAAAATCCAATCTTTCCATCCGTACCATTTTCATGCATGTTTGAACAACTTATACCTGCTGATCAGGTCAAATCAATTAAATGACATTTAAATAACCACATGTGGAGTTTGAATTTGAACCTTGGGTTCAACCCAACTTCATTTAAATCGTTGCTAGCTGCATTAGCTCAATCAACAGCATATTGCTATGTCATTATCATGCATCATATTTTTGCATTGCATTTGATTCTGTTTCTTCTCTGTTGCTGGTATTTGACCCTCTCAGTAGACGTGGTTCCGACGATGAGATCGATAAAGAAATATACTATCTTCAGAAGTGTCAGAAAAGAAAAACCCCTTGTTCATTCCAGTACAATCCCACTTGCTCGCTTCTGCTCTATTTTACTGCATTAGGACAACAACGCTTCAACTGTTACATGCTGCGGTAGTTGAACCCCTTTCCTCTGCATGACCTGTCATTGCCACAGTAGATAAATGAAACCCACTAGCATGAGTAGGAGTTGTTTGAGCCCTGATGTGCCTACTCATTCATTCTTGTTGTCATGCCTGCTACTGCTTAGAGTTGAGTCAGGTCTGATTCATCGGGGATGAATTGGAATGTGGTGAACATGTCCTACTGTTGAGAGCTAAGTGTGTGAACACGATTTGATAAAGGTAGCGGTGAGAGGCCATGTAGGAGTACATGGTGGGTTGTCTCATTAAAACCGTCCTCAGGAATTGAGTTCTGTGTTTGTGATCCAAGAACAGCTACTACCACGCATTGGAATGCTTAAGTGTTCCTCTCGACTTATTAAACGCCTTGATCTCTGTCCAGGAGTTGCAACTAGTTTTTGGTGTTTGTAGGATATGTGTTGGGGGCCCTGCGTAGCGCTGACCCTAGCGGTGGGCTATGATGCGATAGAGACACGAGGCATGGTGTACCGGTACGCCCGTTTGGTGCCTCGGGAACCCTGCTCTCATCGTTTGGGGCCGTGAGTGAAACCCCGGCTGGATCTCCTTGCGGATGGAACCCGAATAGGCGATAAACCTAGGCTATAGACTTGTGTGGTTAGTCAGGTCGTGGTCGACACCCTCGCTGGGCTTCCGCTTGAAGGTTGTCGTGTACATGTCGTGTAAACGGCGATAAGTGGTGAGAGCGTGTGTGAAGAAGTAAACCCCTGTAGGGTAAACATCATCTATTCGAATAGCCGCGTCCGCGGTAAAGGACTTCTGGGTTCCCTATACAGTTCATAGACAAGTGAAAGTGGATACTCTAAAATGCGCAAGATAAGCATGAGTGCTATGTATGGCGTTCTCGTAGGGAGACGGGAGCGGATCCATAGTGGTATATTGATTGGTGAATATGTGGACTCGTGTGCGCCACCTCAAAAGAGTTACTTGCAGACGTAGTTTAGGAGAGCCACCGAGTCAAAGATGGCTTGCTGCAGTTAAACTCCACCACCCCCTTTGTTGATACTGATGCATTGTAGCTAGTTCTGATGTAAGTCTTGCTGGGTACATTTGTACTCACGTTTGCTTAATTTATGTTTTTTTAGAGGGACTTCAGTCTCACTAGTAGTTCCGCGTGGACTTCGACGTTTAGCTTGTTACCCCAGCTACGATCTTGTGCCCTTGGGAGGGTCTTGTAGATAGTCAGGCTTCTCAGCCTTCTTCATTTGTAGTTGTCTTTACTCAGACAAGTTAAGCTTCCGCATGTGCTTGTTGCTTGTATGACTTGAATGTTGGGTCATCAGACCCATGTTTGTAATATCTGGCTCCTCGGAGCCTAATGAATAAATACTTTGAGTCGTAGAGTTTTGTTGTGATGCCATGTTGTATTTGCACATATAGAGCATATTGGGTGTATGATTTGAAATGCTTGGTATGTGTGGGATCCGACAACCTAGTTGTTTATCCTTGGTAGCCTCTCTTACCGGGAAATGTCTCCTAGTGCTTCCACTGAGCCATGGTAGCTTGCTACTGCTCCGGAACACTTAGACTGGCCGGCATGTGTCCTTCGTTCCTGTGTCTATCCCTACGGGGAAATGTCACGCGGTGTCTACCGGAGTCCTGTTAGCTTGCTACAGCCCGGATTCACTCGCTGATGACCGACACGTTCGATGCTGGGTCATGTATGCCTGTCCTTGTAAGTTAGTGCCACTTTGGGTTTACGACTAGTCATGTCGGCCCGGGTTCTCTGCCATATGGATGCTAGCGACACTATCATATACGTGAGCAAAAGGCGGAAGCGTCCCGGGCCAGGTAAGGTGGCACCCGTGGGAATACAGTGCGCGAGGCCGCAAAGTGATATGATGTGTTACATGCTAGATCGGTGTGACTTAGGATCGGGGTCCTGACACCACAATACGTGCGCCAAGGAGGTGCGCGGTGGCGCCTTCAGAGTCTCTTGGTGGATACACCGGCGGTGACAACCATGGGGCGTTGTATCATTGTTTTCTGAGCTAGCATGCCCTCTTCTCTTTATGTTATGTACGTATTTTTTCCTACGTACCAGGTACAATCGAGACCGTGTACGACGCGCCTAGCGGCTTGTGGCCACGGACAATGCGGCGCTCTTCTCGTACAAGTGGAATGGAGGTGGCGGACGATGCACCCCGCGGATGTGTCCAAGGACGATGCAGTGCTCTTCTTAGACAATGGACGATGCGCCCGGCGGAGCGCAGAGGAAGCGGTGCTTTTCTCGTACCACGTGCAACGGAGGTGGTGGACGCCGCCGCCAGAACAGGATACTACATCGACACCGCCAGGCCCATCGCCAATATCATCAACCCGATGCCGCGGAGGACTGCGGCGTGGAGCTCACATGTAGGTTGCCGCCATGTCACGGAGGATGGCGTCGTGGAGCTAGAGGGACGCCGCCGATATTTACTTCGTTAAGATGGTGCCGCGCAGGATGGCGACACAGAGGTGGCCCGGACGACGCCCGTCATCTTCTTCTTCTTCACGACGGCGCCAGAGAAGACGGTGGCATGGAGCTCACATGGATGCCGCTGCATGCCGTGGAGGATGGCAATAAGGAGCTCGCTAGGACGACGCCCGTAGTCTTCTTCATCAAGCCGGCGCCATGGAGGACGAAGGCGTGGAGGCTAGCGAGGATGCCGTCACCGTGCCGCGATGAACGGACGGAGCTCGCTAGGACAATGCCCGTCGTCTTCTTCATCAGGCTGGCGCCATGGAGGACGAAGGCGCGGAGGCTCACGAGGATGCCACCGCTGTGCCGCGGTGGATGGCGCCACGGAGTTCACCAAGAAGACGCCAATGTCAACATCATCAATCCGGTGCCATGAAGGACGGAGAAGCGGAGCTTGCGGGGATGCCGCTACCATGCTGCGGTGGATGGACGAAGCTCGATAGGACGACGCCTGTCGTCTTCTTCATCAAGCTGGCGTCGTCGAGGACGAAGGCGTGGAGCTCGCGAGGATGCCGCCATCGTGCCGTGGTGGATGGCAGCACATAGCTCACCAAGACGACGCCCATCACCAACATCATCAACCCGGTACCACAGAGGATCATGGCGCAGAGCTTGCAAGAGGGAAGCCGCTAACATCAACATCATCAAGCCGGTGTCGCGGAGGACGGAGGCATGGAGTTCACGGGGCAACACCATCGATGTCTACCTCATTAAGATGGAGCCTACGACCCAGAACCATGAAGAGGACACGCGCCTTGATACTACCCGTAACACGAAAAAGAAGATGGCGCTACACGGTATCGTCCATGACCCGGAGGAGAAGATCGTGCCACATGGCGTTGTCCACAACCCGGGGCCCATAAAGATGAGGCATGATGGCGAGGAGGCGACGTGGCTACACCAACACTAAGTTTCGATGGCCCTGTGAGGCGGCGTCCTTTGTCTTGATGGACCGCCATAAACTCGGCGTCCAGCCGAGACGAGGTGCCAGCCACACCGGTTATGCTAATACGAGCGAGCATTGGTTTTACACCGACGCCGGTCTCCATAAGAATACTCCCGTGAGGCGAACCCCTTGCGTAACCTGACGAAGCCGCTACATTTTTAAGAAGTTCGAACAGAGCAGGACCCATGCAACCTCAAAACCGACTACATCAACGCTGTCAAGACCGAAGAGGCGCGACGACGAGGGTGGACGTGGCTAGCACAAAGCCATGTCTTGAGCGGCAAGTGTACCGATGAGGACACGTGCTTTGCCATTGCCCACACCACACACGCACCATCATCATCATGCATGGAGAATGTGAAGCAAAGACGACAAAGACGACCACATGGCTTAATTGGAGGTATCTCACGGAGCAACCTGTGGAAGTAATTAACCGGGAGCTTTTCGAGGCCCCAGGAACCAGGAGACCGCACATCGCCAGAGTCAGGCTGGCAACACTAGTAGGCCACAGAGCGCATTCATTTTATGGGATCTTGTAATTTTGTTCATCCGAAGAGATAAATGAAATACTTGTTTCCCATACGACTTTTCTTTGTGTACTACGATACACTAGCACGCCCGCATCTTCCTTTCCCCGGTGCAAGAGAGAAATCACACTCCTCCTCTTCCTTTCTCACGAAGACGAAAATTAGTTTTTTCTCATGTCAAACAGAATGATCTTGCGGGATAAGAGAGGATGGATATGATGTATTTTCTCGAGCCGTTAAAGTTCTTTATATTCAACCAAGCTCCTTTTCACTCTCTTGATTTCTTGTTTGCTCGTGGATGAGCCAATCTTAATTAAGCTTAGGGGAGTTGATGGCTTGAGAATTTGTGATGTTTTTCATAGCGATTTCCATTTGGTTTCATTGGATTTTTGTTATTCTTTGTATATTTCTAATGCTAATCCAACAATAGAGAGGAAAATCTACTTTGTCCTTTGGATGGCAGGAAATATCACATTTGGAAGGAAACCAAAGGGGATTGCTGCAAATCAAGCCAACTGGAGCAACTTTCTTGAAGAGAGTGTTGTCGACAGGCGCACAGAGTGAAAGACGACGTTCCATACGAATGCGAGCCCTCATTTGAGCGGTTGTTTGGAGTTCCCACAACCTGTCCTCGTACATACAAGCAACTTTCGTGGAGGGACCACAGGGAGAGGAGAACCCTAGCCGCCTCCACACCATCCAGAACAGGAGAGGAGAGGGTTTGGAACTTGTAATCTCCACTCCATCTCATCTGAGATAAAGACTATTTGAGCACCATTTCATTGCATTGTGGATCCCCTCAATATTATCGATATGGTTTTCATGGTTTTCCTCTCTGTTGTGATTGATTCCCCTCTTACGATGTGTGAGTAATCCCCCTAGGTGTGTGAGATGTAGGTGAGTGGTAAGATTGGTATGTGCCTATCCAATATGTCATCATTTGAATTCGTAGTAGTATGATCTATTTAGTATGTTGTTATACTATGGTGAACTCTATGCGTGTTGTCCAATTTAAGGGCCTAGGCAACATGATCTCAAGTCCTACACATGTGACACATATTGTTTAGGAACTCCGTGACCTCTGACGTTATAGGTGGAGATATCTGTGAGAACCGAAGACAATATGAGATAACAGTGATCCATTGAACTTAATGCTTGGTTCCGGTCTTATGACCTTAATTGTGGAAAGGACCACTCTATGGCAATGGAGAAGTAGGACCATAGAATGAAATGTAACCCCTAGTGGAGGAGTTTCATGACTCCAGGGAGAATCTCCTACAGAAAGTTTATGTCAAATACTATGAGTACAGTACAGTGTAACTTGTATTACCGGCGCACTGGTGCAATTCATATATTCTTACCATGAACTAAAATCTCTCCACACCTAATCTCTTCATTGTAGGAAACAGGGTTTACATTTTAAGCTCTTGTTATTTACTTTTATTATTTAATTAGTAGACATCTTTAAATCCTCTTTTTATTAGCATATTTATTTTATCGTTTTCCCAGGATTGTAATAGTATTTGGAGAACCTCAAGCAGTACTTCGCACAAGATCTGTGTCACCTTGTGTGTGACAAAAACACCTCCATAAATACTCTCCTCCGCTCTTTGTTGGTACGGTTACTCATTGGGATACTTCTGCAAAAGTGCAAAACTACCCTGTTTGGTCTGCAGGTACCACCGGCTTCAGATTGGACTCCGCCACCACCCTGCCTACACCGAGAGGTGTGTCCGACCTCGCTTGCGATCGGATTGATCACCCAGCCACCCGCCATCCATCTCACCTTCGCCGTGCGACAGATCTGGCCCGTTGGTTGTGCACGCCTCCGCAGGTTCCGTGAAGAATATCCCTGAGTATCGTACGCTCCTCCATCGATCGAGCAACAGGTTGCCGCTGCTTTGCGCCATCGGGCCATAGCGTCACTACTACGTGGTTCTCCCCGCAGTTGCATTGACCTGCGCGCCGCCATTGCGTCGCCCCTTCGGGCCATAGTGCAACGGCATGTTGTCCACGCCACTGCCCTGAGGCCGTCCCCGTGGCTGCACAAACCTTCGCGGCGCCGCTGCATTGCCCCTTTGGGCCGTAGCGCCACGACACACATCAACGCCGCTGCCCTGAGATCTTCCCATCATCGTGCCAACCTGTGCGCTGCTACTGCATGGCCCCTTCGAGCCGTAGCGCCGCGTCGCGCGGTCCACTCTGCCGTCCCCGCGCGTCGAATTCTATGTGGCATGCATCGCGTCGCCTCCCTAGGCGTGGGAATGCCATCGTCCGCGCCGGTCTTCATCATACTTTCAGGTGTCTCGCCTACTTGGGGAACCGTGTAGGATCAAAAGTATGTGTAGAGGGGGGTGATTAGACTAGTTGACCAAATAAAAATCTATCCTTTTCGCAATTTTAGTTGTGGGCAGATTTTACCAATTAGTATAAGTCAAGCAATCAACCTACACATGCAATTCTAAGAGTATAGCAGCGGAAACTAAATATTGCATCTGAAGTGTAAGTGCATCTAGTGCCCCTTAGTGATTTTGGTGTATTGAAGACTTATAGGTTAAGGGACTAATGTGTTTGTGAGTGTACACAGGTCTATAAGTCTATGAGGAGTTTGATATTTACAGAGAAAGTCGACCCCTAAAAATGAATGTCTTAGACTGAAGACTTTGGCTTTCTGAAGACTTTGAAAGTGAAGAAATTGGTGTGACCATGAAGACTTGGTATTCATGCGAGGAATATGAAGCATGAAGACTTTTCTTTTCGTTTCATTTTCTCTTTCTTGAGTCATAGGAAACACCGTACTGTTAAAGGGGGTCGAGGTAAAACTAAGGAAAAGTTTCCAAGTGATGCTCATCTCAAAATCCTACACCTACCAATCCCTTCGAGTGAATCCATTGGAAATCTCATACAGTTCAGTCAATTTCTTCAGTGGCAGGAGACGAAGTTCTTCTGGTCTCTGAGGAATTTGTTCTGACTAAGGAGTTAGGAATTCGCCAGTGCGAATTGCCTACAAGTGAGGAACATGATAGCCCAGAGGAATTTGATAGCTCAAATATCCAACCGTTGCTGTGCTATGCGCCAGCTGTCCCAAAATATCTACCCACCTAACGGTCATATCATTGAATGGCATTTATGTCTTATCATGTCGGGCTGCTCCCTAGGCTATAAATAGCCACCCGTACAACCACTAGCTGGTTGGCTGCTCCGAAAGAAACTGACTCTTTTCATTGAGAGCATCCCATCTTCCGAGGACTTTGAGCGAAAATCATCAAGTGAGGGAAACTCAAACCCAAACACCTACAAACCCAAAGTGATTGAGCATCACTGAAGAGATTGTTCCTGTGTGGAAACGACGCTTGTTACCTTTGAGGACTGTGCACCCTCCAGACGGTTAGGCGTCATGGTCTAGAGCATCCAAGAGGAAATTGTGGATCACCGAGTGACCGAGTCTGTGAAGGTTTGGAAGTCACCTGAAGACTTACCACGAGTGATTGGGCGAGGTCTGTGTGACCTTAGCTCAAGGAGAATACGGTGAGGACTGTGTGTCAGGGACTGTGTGTCCTCAGGTTTAAATTCCTAGCCGCTCCAACCAGACGTACAACTGTCATAGCAGTTAGAACTGGTCTACCAAATCACTGTCTTCACCGAGCTAACTGGTTCTATTTGCTCAACCCTTTCATTTCCTCATTGCTGAGTTGTTGTACTTGATCGTTACTGTTTGAAGACTTTGACTAAAGACTTTCTCAGTTTCCTCAATCCTATTTCTTCAGTCAATTTGTCTTCAGCCTGCTTATCCTGTGTTTACGTTTCCTATACTCAGTGCTTGTTTTCATTTCATCATGATGACTGTGCTACTGCTTTGTTATGCTTACTTCTGAGTACTTATTCCGCTGCTAGTTGTTCGTGACTTAGGAATTTCCTCACCCTGAAATTCCTCAGTGACGAACTTGTAAAAATCGCCTATTCACCCCCTCTAGTTGATATAACGCACTTTCAATTGGTATCACAGCAAGGTACTCCCTTGTTCTATGTGATTTTGGTTTAACTGCCTGGAGTTTTAGTTATGTCAACTGTAGGCATGATCAAGGTCTTTGCTGGGTGTCCTACCTTCGATGGGACGAACTACCCCTACTGGAAGAATAAGATGTGAATGCATCTTAAGGCAATTGACAATGATCTCTGGTATGTTGTGGAAATGGTGTTCCCTCTGTCACTCCTACCATGAACGCTGCTGATGTGAAGAGATTCTAGCAACTCGACTCTCAAGTGAAGAACATCATATGTGGCCATCTGAGCAAAGGGCAGTATAGGAGAGTGACTGCTTTGGAGACAGGTAAGCTTATCTGGGATAGGCCGTCCAAGGTCAATGAGGGAGTCTCAGCATAGCGTGACTCTTGAGTTGATGTTCTTCGCAATCTCTTCAACCGCTTCAAAAGACTCGACAATGAAAATGTTCAGCAAACCTTCGATCGCCTTGCTGACATCTCAAATGAGCTTCAAGCACTTGGTGCCACTGACATCACCGACCATGAGGTGGTGAAGAAATTGCTGATATCGCTTGACTCCTCATTTGACACTCTTGCACTGATGATACAAGAACGTGGAGACTACATGGCACTTGATCCCGCTGATATCCTCGAGAGGCAAAACACTCATGATTTCCAACTTGCTGAGAAGAGAGATCTCTATGGATCAAGCTATGGCAGAACACGCGCTTTGAAGGCCAAGGCAGTCTCGGAATCTGAAGGTGAGGATTCTGTTAGCAGTCTTGGTGATCCTGAAGAACTGAGCCTGGAGCTAGCAATGCTCGTGAGGAAATTTCAAAAGTTCTCAAGACGTGGTCGCTTTGGTAAATCCTCAAGAAGTGATGACATGAGATCAGATTCCTCATCCCGTGACTACAAGAAGAGAACGTGCCACAAATGCAAGAAACCTGGTCACTACATTCAAGATTGTCCTTTGTAGGAAAAGGAATCAAAGAAGAAGAAATACAAGGATTACAGTTCCGATGACTCAAAGAAGAAGAAGAAATCTTCAAAGTCTTCATCATCGAAATCCCTCAAAGTCTTCATCTCACAAGAAGAGCAGCTCCAAGAAGGCTCGGGCATTCATTGGCAAGGAAATGGACTCTGAAGCTGAATCTAAGGAAAATGAGGAAGAGGAGGCATTTGAGGAGTCAGAATCTGGCGTGGCGAGCCTAGCCCTCGCTACTGCTTTCGTTAGCAAGTCCATCTTCAACTCTGAGGATAATGACTTCCCCAACACGGCTGATGACGGCGATGATGACTATGCTCCCACCTATTGCTTCATGGCAAAGGGTGCCAAGGTACTCAAATATCCCTCCTCTGAATGAAGTGAGGATGAATTTGATGAAAACCTCAAGCCAAGCTACTCTAAACTTGCTAAGATTGCTGTGAAACAACAAAAGGGTTTTGAAAAGGTTCAAAATATGCTAGACAAAAGCGATGATATGTTGGGTGAACAAATGTATCGCACTCAAACCTTGACTGATAATCTTCAGAGACTTCAGTCCAAGTTTGATAACCTTCAGAGTCATCATAACACTCTCTTATCTGATCATGAGAAGCTTTCTTATGAATTTCTTCAAAGAAACCAAGATCTTGAGAAGCTAAGGGTGAGTTATGAAGATCTTCAGAAGGAGTGTGATTCTTTGCTTGCTCAACATATTAGTGCGGCTCAGGAAGAATTCATTCCACCATGTTTGAAATGCATTGAACGTGAATCTACTAATTCTTCACCTGGAAGTTCAAATGCTTCTATTGCTGCAAATTCTTCAACTGTCTCCGCTATCACAAATTCCTCATCTGAGGATGCTACTAGTATCACTGACAATGCAGGGTTGAAGGAATTGTATGTGGCAGGCCTGTACAAAAGCCTTAAAGGACATCAGGCACTTTGTGATGTGCTTAAAAAGTAGATCCTCAACACGAACCCTAGGAAAGAGGGTATTGCCTTTGAGAGGAAACTCAATGCTGATGGGACCTACTGGAAACCTGAGCAGTATCCCAAAACCTCATGGGTTGCTGCAAAAGGACCTCCCGTAGATCCATCCACTTTATTTGGATTTACATGTGAATCTTCATATTCTTCCGATGAGTCATTTGACTCCAACTATAAAATGTTCAAAAATCTGAATGGTGAAGTATTTGCTAGATATGTTGGCACTAACTGCAGGAATGGTCCCCCTATGAAGAAAATTTGGGTTCCCAAAAGGTACATTGAAAGTCTTCAGGTGAATGTCATCATGACACCGCCTGAGAAGAATAGGAACCCCAGATCAAATTCTTCATATGGACCACATTCCTCACGGATCAAATCCCTCATATGGATCAAAGTCCTCATATAAACATCATCATTCTAACACCTCTGTTTCGCAGGAGAGATCTAAGGGCTATGAATATGTGCATTATTCTTCAAATCATTATGTTCATAAGTCCTCGAAGAATTTCTTTGCTTATTCATATGCTTACTCTAACCCCTGTCATGTTAAACGAAGTGGATTGGCGTCTATGCCACCTTTCTCTTATGGAGCTCACAGAATGATGAACTCTTCGCCACCCCTCCAGATGTGGGTGGTGAAGAAAAAGAACTAATCTCTTATGCAGAGTCAGGTCTCCAGACGAACTTAAACGTCTGAAGAATTTGTTGGAGGCCTGAATAATGCTTGAAAGGACGCAAGCTAATCATGAAGAAATGAATTTTCATTTCTCACGTCCTCATACTGCTATATCTGTTCCATTGCTTGATGAAATTGATCTGATGAATTTGATGTCATATTCTTCACTTACGAAGTATATGAGTTCGTAAGTTGCACTAATTCATCTGCAGGATCAACCAAAAGCTACTGAGTGGGTCCTCGACAGTGGATGTACAAATCACATGACTAGTGACAGGAACTTATTGATGCACACTGCCTTATCTCCATCGCATCTGAAGCATATCACCTATGCTGACAATGGCAAAAGCAAGGTATTGGGTCTAGGTAAGGTTGCGATCTCAAAGGATCGACACATGGACAAAGTCATGCTTGTCGAGTCCTTAGGATTCAACCTTATGTCTGTCTCAATGCTTTGTGATCTTGATATGGTTGTTGTCTTTGGCAAGTACCGTTGTGTTGTGATCATGGAAGCTGACCATTCCAAAGTCTTCGAAGGCTTTAGGAGAGGAGACTTGTATATTGTTGATTTCTCTACAGGACCACAACCTGCTACATGTCTACATGCAAAAGCTTCAGAAGGCTGGCTATGGCATCGACGACTTGGTCATGCCGGCATGAGGAACTTGCACACTCTCGCGAAGAAGAAGCATGTCATTGGCATCGAGGATGTCAAATTCCTCAAGGATCACCTGTGTGGAGCTTGTGAAGCTGGAAAGATGACCAAGGCCAAGCATCCCTCAAAGACTATCATGACTACCACTCGTCCATTTGAATTGCTTCACATGGATCTCTTTGGCCCCACTCATTATGCCTCATTCACCAATGCTGCATCATTATATGGCTTTGTTATTGTTGATGACTATTCTCGTTACACATGGGTGCATATCGTCACTTACAAATATGAAGTGCAAGAAGTCTTCAAACGATTTTTCTCGAGGGCTTCAACCAACTTTGGTGTGAATATCAAGCACATCGGAAGTGACAATGGGACCGAGTGTTGGAGATATGCCCTAGAGGCAATCATGTATGATGATATTTCCTATGTGTTTATGAATAAAGATAGTCCTTGGACATTATCAATGATGTGTATCAGCAAGTATGTGACTTGTTTGTGGGACTATGCATTGCGTGATGACTGTCCTAAAAGGTCCCTAGTCGAAAGGGCTGTGTGGACGCGCAACCGGCTATACTAGCATATGACACGGTCGATGGCTCGGTCTCACTAGCCATGGAGCATTGGATGCTAACCGGATAATATGGACTTGGAAAGATCTGGTCAGATTCGACGTGGTCGGATCCGAGTTGAGATAAGGTCCGAGTCGGACAGACCCAACTATGAGACGCAGCGTTATGTCATCTGTGAGTCTCTAGTACAACATACGTTCTATGTCCTAAGACCTGAGCTAGCACATGTACTCGGGATGGTGACAGACCTGCTTTGGGCCGACCAAACGCTAGTCCGTGACCGGGTAGTTGCAAAGGTAGGTTTCGGGCTTGTCCAGACCCATGCTGCGAGACATGGTCGAGCAAGATGGAATTTGCCCCTCCGATCAGGAGAGATTTACTCTGGGCCCCTCGTGTGATCCGACCGGGATAAGCATGGCCATGCGACAAGGATTATGAGATCATCCGGTTTATGGTCAGCATCATTGGAACGAGAAAGAGGTCGGGCTAGCATAAGGATGACATACTCGTCTTGAGCCCAACAACATATATCGTGTGGAAAAGGGAACATAAGTATGATGTACAGGTTTGCCTAACCAGATTCATAGTATGCTTGGTGTTCGGCATGCTTTGCTAGGGGCCGCTACCAACCATGCAGTTCGGAGGTGACCCACACTGCGACCAAGCCGACTTGAACCTAAGGGGTCATGCGCTTAAGGGAAGGAACCTACAAGGTCGGATCCGAGGACACTGGTTAGATGTGATCCGAGCTGTATTCGGATTGTGGCCGAGTAGACTTATGGGCTTTAGGGTCTGTGCGAGGCCCAAGTGTTGAGCCCGCGACGGGCGCCTATATAAAGTGGAGGTGCTGCACACTCATGCGGTTGATCGCTTCGGCGCTGTCACTAGGGTTTGCATGTGTTGCGAATAGACACCTCCACTCGCCGCCGGTTGTGTGAGCGGACCTAGCAGTCTGCCGTGCGACGTTCCTCCTCCACGCGCGGATACCGTTAGAGGCGGTGCACCTGCGCCACTCCGGCGAACCTGTACGAGGGATCCGACGACTGGCTGTTCGAAGGAGATTGGACGAGGAGGAGACGATCCACGCGGACGCGCTACCCCAACTCTTCTTTCCCTGCACGGCACTGCGCGTCTAGTGGTAACGATCTATGATCCATCTCTCGTAGCATGTTCTTGGTTGTTCTGCGCGTAGGAAAATTTTAATTTGCAGTCGACGCACCCTACCATAGATCCCAACACCAAGTTCAAGAATACTGGTCTTGATAACTATCTTGATGAACTTGGTATTACTCACGAGTTATCTGCTCCTTATACTCCTCAGGAGAATGGCGTCGTGGAGCGCAAGAACATGACTCTTGTTGAGATGTCTTGCACTATGCTTGACGAATACAAGACGCCTTCTCATTTTTGGCCTGAGGCAATTGATACTGCGTGCCACATCATGAACAGGATGAGAAGTCAGTTGAGGAATCCATCAAGTTCAAGGCTAATGAGGATGTCATTCCTACCGAAGAATCTGTTGAATAAGTCATTCCAGAACGTGAAGAACATCATAGTGGTGCACCTGAGGAAAATGGCTCTGAAGAAAATGCTGAGCCTACTCAACGTCGTCAACCCGCTCATCCTCGCGTTGCAAATGAAGTGCAGATCGAGAAAATCATCAGCGACATCAACGCACCAGGTCCTCTCACACACTCAAAAGCTTCACATTTGTCTAACTTTTGTGGGCACTTTGCTTTTGCCTCTATCACAGAGCCCACCAAAGTTGATGAGGCATTTCTGGAGCCTGAGTGGATTCAAGCGATGCAAGATGAATTACACCAGTTCGAGCTCAACAATGTCTGGGAACTTGTCAAGCGACCAGTCCCACGCAAGCACAATATCATCAGCACCAAATGGATCTACCGCAACAAGAAAAATGAAAATGGCCTTGTGGTGAGGAATAAGGCATGACTTGTAGCTCAAGGCCACACACAGGTTGAAGGAATTGATTTCGATGAAACTTTTGCACCTGTTGCTAGACTTGAGGCTATTCACATATTGCTTGCTTATGCTAACCATCATAATATCATCTTATATCAAATGGATGTGAAAAGTGCATTCCTCAATGGTAAGCTTGAGGAGAAGTATATGTTGCTCAACCCCCAGGTTTTGAAGATCCAAAGCATCTTGACAAAGTCTTCAGACTCAATAAGGCCCTCTATGGCCTCAAGCAGGCCCCTCGGGCGTGGTATGATACTTTGAAGGAATTCCTCATGAAGAAAGGCTTCAAACCCGGTTGACTTGACCCAACTC